>NC_057806.1:487886594-487981666 GCF_018294505.1 Triticum aestivum
CCCCCTACCTCGTGCCTTCCTCGTTGATTGCTTGACGTAGAGTCCAAGTCCTCTGGATCATGTTCGTTCCAAAAATCACGTTCCCGAAGGTTTCATTCCGTTTGGACTCCGTTTGATATTCTTTTTCTGCGAAACCCTAAAATAGGCAAAAAACAACAATTCTGGGTTGGGCCTCTGGTTAATAGGTTAGTCCCAAAAAATAATATAAAAGTGTATAATAAAGCCCAATAATATCCAAAACAGGATATAATATAGCATGGAACAATAAAAAATTATAGATACATAGGAGACGTATCACTCCTCAACCTACTCAACCTACTGAACCTACTGAAAATGAAAATGTCTACTTTGAAATTCCTTCGGGTACGATAGAAAAACTGGTAGCTAATCCTTTTGCAGGAGATGGAACATTACATCCTGATGAGCACCTAATTTATGTGGATGAAGTTTGTGGATTATTTAAGCTTGCAGGTATGCCCGATGATGTTATCAAAAATAAGGTCTTCCCTTTATCTTTGGAGGGAGATGCATTGACATGGTATAGGCTATGTGATGATATGGGATCATGGAACTACAAACGATTGAAATTGGAATTTCATCAGAAGTTTTGTCCTATGCATCTTGTTCATCCTGATCGTAATTATATATATAATTTTTGGCCTCGCGAAGGAGAAAGCATTGCTCAAGCTTGGGTGAGGCTTAAATCAATGTTATATTCATGCCCCAATCATGAGCTCTCAAGATAAATGATTATCCAAAAATTTTATGCTCGGCTTTCTGATAACAATCACACCATGCTTGATACTTCTTGTGCTGGCTCTTTTATGATGAAGACTATTGAATTCTAATGGGATTTATTGGAAAGAATTAAATGCAACTCTAAAGATTGGGATCTCGAGAAGTTAAGGAGTCAGGTATGACACCTAAGTTTGATTGTGTTAAATCTTTTATGGATACTGGTTTTCCGTAAATTTAGCACTAAATATGGACTTGACTCTGAGATAGTAGCTTCTTTCTGTGAATCTTTTGCTACTCATATTGATCTCCTTAAGGAGAAGTGGTTTAAATATAATCCTCCCATTGAAGTAAAAGTAGTTGCACCTATTAAAGTTGAAGAAAAGACTATCACTTATAATTATCCTATCACAAAACTATCTGTTACCACTTATTTCAGTACTTGCAGAGAATACCTTGCTGGAAACCGCTTACCATTTCCTTCTTCTCCTCGTTGGGTTCGACACTCTTACTTATCGAAAGGACTACGATAGATCGCCTATACTTGTGGGCCATCTAGACTCTTTTCTGGCACCGTTGCCGGGGAGTGAAGCGCCTTTGGTAGGTGGAATTTGGTAAGGAAAAATTTATATAGTGTGCTGAAATTTACTGCCACTTGTCACTATGGAAAGTCATCCTCTGAGGGGCTTGTTCGGGGTATCTTCACCCCGACCAGTAGAGCAAAGAGTTGCTCCTCAACCTACTGAACCTACTGAAAATGAAAATGCTTGCTTTGAAGTTCCTTCGGGTATGATAGAAAAACTACTAGCTAATCCTTTTCTAGGAGATGGAACAAAACATCCTGATGAACATTTGATATATGTGGATCAAGTTTGTGGATTATTTAAGCTTGCAGGTGTACCTGGAGATGTTGTTAATAAGAAGGTCTTCCCCTTATCTTTGAGGGGAGATGCATCGACATGGTATAGGCTATGTGATGATATGAGGTCTTGGAATTACAAACGATTGAAATTGGAATTTCATCAGAAGTTTTATCCTATGCATCTTGTTCATCGTGATCGCAATTATATATAGAATTTTTGCCCTCGCGAAGGAGAAAGCATCGCTCAAGCTTGGGGGAGGCTTAAATCATTGTTATATTCATGCCCCAATCATGAGCTCTCAAGAGAAATGATTATTCAAAATTTTTATGCTCGGCTTTTCGGTAACAATCGCACCATGCTTGATGCTTCTTGTGCTGGCTCTTTTATGATGAGGACTATTGAATTCAAATGGGATTTATTGGAAATAATTAAACGCAACTTTGAAGATTGGGACCTCGACAATGGTAAGGAGTCAGGTATGACACCTAGTTTTGATTGTGTTAAATCTTTTATGGATACTGATATTTTTCGTAAATTTAGCACTAAATATGGACTTGACTATGAGATAGTAGCTTCTTTGTGTGAATCTTTTGCTGCTTATGTTGATCTCCCCAAGGAGAAGTGGTTTAAATATCATCCCATAGAAGTAAAAGTAGTTGCACCTGTTAAAGTTGAAGAAAAGACTATCACTTATAATGATCCTATTGTTCCTACTTCTTATGTTGAGAAACCACCTTTCCCTGTTAGGATAAAGGATCATGCTAAAGCTTCAACTGTGGTTCATAAAAGCAATATTAAAACTCATACACCTCCCGAGCAAGTTAAAGTTGAACCTAATATTGCTATTTTTAAAGATCTCTTGTCTGATAATATAGATTGGCATGTTATTTATTTCTGTAATGAAACTGCTAGAACTGCTAAACCCCGTGATAAAGATAAACCTAGACCTGTGGTAGGCATGCCTGTTATTTCTGTTAAAATAGGAGATCATTGTTATCATGGCTTATGTGATATGGGTGCTAGTGCTAGTGCAATACCTTATTCCTTATATAAAGAAGTTATGCATGATATTGCACCTGCTGAGATGGAAGATATTGATGTCACAATTAAACTTGCCAATAGAGATACCATTTCACCAATGGGAATTGTTAGAGATGTTGAAGTCTTGTGTGGGAAAACTAAATATCCTACTGATTTTCTTGTTCTTGGTTCACCACAATATAGCTTTTGTCCCATTATATTTGGTAGACCCTTCTTAAATACTGTTAATGCTACCACAGATTGCAAAAGAGATGTTGTTACTATCGGTTTAGATGATATGACTCATGAATTTAATTTTTTCTAAATTTAGTAGACAACACCGTGAAGAAGAATTAACTAGTAAGGATGAAATTATCTGTCTTGCTTCTATTGCCGTACCTCCTAGTGATCCTTTAGAACCATATTTGCTAGACCATGAAAATGATACGTTTATGAATGAAAGAAGGGAATTAGATGAAGTATTCTTTAAACAGGAACCTATTCTAAAAAATAATTTACCTGTTGAAATCCTAGGGGATCCTCCTCCACCCAAGGGTGATCCCGTTTTTGAGCTTAAACAGTTACCTGATACTCTTAAATATGCTTATCTTGATGAGAAAAAGATATATCCTATTATTATTAGTGCTAACCTTTCAGAACATGAAGAAGAGAGATTATTGAAAACTATGAAGAAGCACCGTTCTGCTATTGGGTATACTCTTGATGATCTTAAGGGCATTAGTCCCACTCTATGTCAACATAAAATTAATTTGGAAGAAGATGCTAAACCAGTTTGTGATCATCAACACCGGCTGAATCCTAAAATGAAAGAAGTGGTAAGAAAGGAGGTACTAAAGCTCCTTGAGGCAGGTATAATTTATCCTGTTGCTGATAGTCAGTGGGTAAGCCCTGTCCATTGTGTCCCTAAGAAAGGAGGTATTACTGTTGTTCCTAATGATAAAGATGAATTGATTCCTCAAAGAATTATTACAGGTTATAGGATGGTAATTGATTTCCGCAAATTAAATAAGGCTACTAAAAAAGATCATTACCCCTTACCTTTTATCAATCAAATGCTATAAAGATTATCCAAACATACACATTTTTGCTTTCTAGATGGTTATTCTGGTTTCCCTCAAATACCTGTGTCAGCTAAAGATCAATCAAAGACTACTTTTACATGCCCTTTTGATACTTTTTCTTATAGATGTATGCCTTTTGGTTTATGTAATGCACCTGCCTTTCAAAGATGCGTGATGGCTATATTCTCTGACTTTTGTGAAAAGATTTGTGAGGTTTTCATGGACGACTTTTCCGTCTATGGATCTTCTTTTGATGATTGCTTGAGCAACCTTGATCGAGTTTTGCAGAGATGTGAAGAAACTAATCTTGTCTTGAATTGGGAAAAGTGCCACTTTATGGTTAATGAATGTATTGTCTTGGGGCATAAATTTTCTGAAAGAGGTATTGAAGTTGATAAAGTCAAGGTTGATGCTATTGACAAGATGCCATGTCCCAAGGACATCAAAGGTATAAGAAGTTTCCTTGGTCATGCCGGTTTTTATAGGAGGTTCATTAAGGACTTCTCAAAAATTTCTCGGCCTCTGACTAATTTATTACAAAAAGATATACCATTTGTCTTTGATGATGATTGTGTAGAAGCATTTGAAATGCTTAAGAAAGCATTGATCTCTGCACCTATTGTTCAGCCACCTGATTGGAATTTACCCTTTGAAATTATGTGTGATGCTAGTGATTATGCTATAGGTACTATTCTAGGACAAAGAGTTGATAAGAAACTAAATGTTATTCAATATGCTAGTAAAACTCTAGACAATGCTCAAAGAAACTATGCTACTACTAAAAAATAATTCTTAGCAGTTGTATTTGCTTGTGATAAGTTTAGACCTTATATTGTTGATTGTAAAGTAACTATTCACACTGATCATGCTGCTATTAAATATCTTATGGAAAAGAAAGATGCTAAACCTAGACTTATTAGATGGGTTCTCTTGCTACAAGAATTTGATTTGCATATTGTTGATAGAAAAGGAGCTGAGAACCCCGTTGCAGACAACTTGTCTAGGTTAGAAAATGTGCTTGATGACCCACTACCTATTGATGATAGCTTCCCTGATGAGCAATTAAATGTCATAAATGCCTCTCATACTGCTCCATGGTATGCTGATTATGCTAATTACATTGTTGCTAAGTTTATACCACCTAGTTTCACATACCAGCAAAAGAAAAAGTTCTTCTATGATTTGAGGCATTACTTTTGGGATGACCCACATCTTTATAAAGGAGTAGATGGTGTTATTAGACGTTGTGTACCTGAGCATGAATAGGAACATATCCTACACAAGTGTCACTCTGAAGCTTATGGAGGACACCATGCTGGAGATAGGGCTGCACATAAGGTACTGCAATCTGGTTTTTATTGGCCTACTCTCTTCAAGGATGCCCGTAAGTTTGTCTTATCTTGTGATGAATGTCAAAGAATTGGTAATATTAGTAGATGTCAAGAAATGCCTATGAATTATTCACTTGTTATTGAACCATTTGATGTTTGGGGCTTTGACTATATGGGACCTTTTCCTTCCTCTAATGGTTATACACATATTTTAGTTGCGGTTGATTACGTTACTAAGTGGGTAGAAGCTATTCCAACTAGTATTGCTGATCATAACACTTCTATTAAAATGCTTAAAGAATTTATTTTTCCAAGATTTGGAGTCCCTAGATATTTAATGACTGATGGTGGTTCACACTTTATTCATGGTGCTTTTCGTAAAATGCTTGCTAAATATGATGTTAATCATAGAATTTCATCTCCTTATCACCCTCAGTCTAGTGGTCAAGCAGAATTGAGTAATGGAGCAATCAAATTAATTTTGCAAAAGACTGTTAATAGGTCTAGAAAGAATTGGTCCAAGAAACTTGATGATGCATTATGGGCCCATAGAACTGCATATAAAAATCCTATGGACATGTCTCCGTATAAAATGGTCTATGGAAAAGCATGTCATTTACCTCTCAAACTAGAACACAAGGCTTATTGGGCCATTAAAGAACTTAATTATGATTTTAAAATTGCTGGTGAGAAGAGGTTATTTGATATTAGCTCACTTGATGAACGGAGAACCCAAGCATACGAAAATGACAAGTTGTTTAAAGAAAAAGTTAAAAGATGGCATGCCAAAAGGATACAAAAGCGTGAGTTTAATGTAGGTGATTATGTATTGCTATACAACTCTCGTTTAAGATTTTTTGCAGGAAAACTTCTCTCTAAATGGGAAGGCCCTTACGTTATCGAGGAGGTCTACCGTTCCGGTGCCATAAAAATCAACAACTTCGAAGGTGGTGAACCGTCAAAGAATCAAACACTATATCTCAGGTAATCCCATAAATGTTGAAACCAATGTTATTGAAACCGTAACCCCGAAGGAATACATAAGGGACACTTTCCAGAACGTTTCAGACTCCGAAAAGGAATAGGTATGTGGTACGGTAAGTAAACCGACTCCAAAACAGTTTTTAAGGCAATATTTCTCCGTTTTGGAATATTTAGAAAAATAGAAAAAATAAGCAACAGTCCGGGAAGGACACGAGGGCTCCACAAGGGTGGAGGGCGCGCCCTACCCTACTGGGCGCGCCCCCTACCTCGTGGGCACCTCGTGTGCTCTCCGAACTCTGTTTTCATACATGACACGTATTTTGGTCGGTAAAAATTCATTATATAATCTCCCGGGGGTTTTGACTCCCGTATCACGCAAAAATCTCCTGTCTTTGTTTCGAGCTATTTTTCTGACAGATCTAGGTTATCATGACGTCTCCAAGTGCCACCAAGGACAAGTACTTCGAGAAGGTCATCAACCCTTACCTCGGGAGGTGCATCGACACCCTCAAACCATTGAGATGCGTGATGGGTTGCTGCACATCCGTGATGCTGAGGGACCAAAGGGGACCGGAAGCGTGGAGACGAGGTTGAAGCAATGGAGCAACAAGTTTTCAAGTGTCAGGGGATGGTGGAGCGTGGACTCAACTCCAACTATATGATGATCGCGTAATTCACCAACAAACACAAGCTGGATGCCGACAACATCGGGCATACCATCTTCAAGCTTCACGAGAAAATCAAGCACCTTCAAGCTCAAATCTATGACCTGCAAAACCAAAACTATGAGTATGAATATAGATTCAAAAGGATGAGTTTGGCTGCAAATTTGAGGATCCCGGAGACTCGGTCATCCTTCTATGATGGTGAGCCTATGTCTTGGAAGGAGGACGACAAGCCTACGCCATCAACAAAATCACCACCCTCTCCACCGACAAAGAAGAATTGAGTATCTGGTATGGGCACTCCACTTGGCAACTGCCAAGCTTGGGGGAGTGCCCCGGTATCGTATCACCATCACTTTTATCTTTACTGTTTTTCCTAGTTCGATCCTTTTGGGTAATATCTTGATCTAGTAGAATAAAAGTTCTTAGTATGATCTAGTTGTGAGTTTTGCTTTATTATCCTTCTATGTAATCGAGTCTGTGAGCTATATAATAAAGATTAGTGTTGAGTCAAGGGCTTGATTATTTTGCCATGATCCTAAGGGAATAAAAGAAAAGAGAAAGAAATAAAAAGAAACAAAGAGATCATATAAGTCTTATGGAGAGTAATGAGCTCACATAGAAAGAGTATGATGAATAAAAGTTGTTGAGAGTTGACATACACAGTTTGGTCGTCGTTGCAATTAATAGGAAGTAATAAAGAAAGAGAGGTCTTCACATATAAATATACTATCTTGGACATCTTTTATGATTTTGAGCACTCATTAAAATATGACATGCTAAAGAGTTAACATTGGACAAGGAAGACAACATAATGGGTTATGTTTTCTTACATCTGAGATAAATTATATTGTCTTGGATCTTCCAACATGATGAGCTTGCCTTTCCCCCTCATGCTAGACAAATTCATTGCACCAAGTAGAGATACTACTTGTGCTTCCAAATACCCTTAAACCAGTCTTGCCATAAGAGTCCACCATATCTACCTATGGATTGACTAAGATCCATCCAGTAAGTTGTCATCGGTGCAAGCAATAAAAATTTCTCTCTAAATATGTATGATTGATTGGTGTGGAGGAAATAAGCTTTATACGAGCGTGTGATATGGAAGTAATAAAAGCGACAGACTGCACAATAAAGGTCCATATCACAAGTGGCAATATAAAGTGATGTTCTTTCGCATTAAGATTTTGTGCATCCAACCATAAAAGCGCATGACAACCTCTGCCTCCCTCTGCGAAGGGCCTATCTTTTACTTTTATCTCCTACATTGCATAAGAGTCATGGTGATCTTCACCCTTCCTTTTTACATTTTATCCTTTGGCAAGCACAATATGTTGGAAAGATCCTGGTATATATGGCTAATTGGATGTGAGTTTTCATGAACTATTACTGTTGACATTAACCTTGAGGTAAAACGTTGGGAGGCAAAATTATAAGCCCCTATCTTTCTCTGTGTCCGATTAAAACTCCATACCCATAAGTATTGCGTGAGTGTCAGCAATTGTGAAAGATTATATGATAGTTGAGTATGTGGACTTGCTGAAAAGCTCTTATACATTGACTCTTTCCTATGTTATGATAAATTGCAATTGCTTCAATGACTGAGATTGTAGTTTGTTAGTTTTCAATGAAGTTTACGATTCATACTTGATATTGTGATTGAATTATTACTCTAGCATTAGAGATCATATGACAAGAATTATATAAGTTGCTGTTCTAAGAATGATCATGATGCCCTCATGTCCGTATTTTATTTTTATCGACACCTCTATCTCTAAACATGTGGACATATTTTTCGATTTTGGCTTTTCGCTTGAGGACAAGCGAGGTCTAAGCTTGGGGGAGTTGATACGTCCATTTTGCATCATGCTTTTATATCAATATTTATTGCATTATGGGCTGTTATTACACATTATTTCACAATACTTATGCCTATTCTCTCTTATTTTACAAGGTTTACATAAAGAGGGAGAATGCCGGCAGCTGGGATTCTGGGCTAGAAAAGGAGCAAATATTAGAGACCTACTCTGCACAGCTCCAAAAGTCCTGAAACTTCACCGAAGATGTTTTCCAAACATATAAAAAATACTGAGAGCAAGAACCTCACCAGGGGGGCCACTTCCTGCCCACGAGGGTGGGGGGCGCGCCCTACCCCCCAGGTGCACCCCCTACCTCGTGGGCCCCCTGGTGGCCCTCCGGTGGCCGTCTTCTGCTATATGGAGTCTTTCGATGGAAAAAAAATCATAAGCCATCTTCTCGGACGAAACTCCACCGCCACGAGGCGGAACCTTGGCGGAACCAATCTAGGGCTCTGGCAGAGCTATTCCGCCGGGGAAACTTCCCTCCCGGAGGGGGAAATCATCGCCATCATCATCACCAACGCTCCTCTCATCGGGAGAGGGCAATCTCCATCAACATCTTCATCAGCACCATCTCATCTCAAAACCCTAGTTCATCTCTTGTATCCAATTCTTATCTTCAAGTCCGGGATTGGTGCTAGTAGGTTGCTAGTAGTGTTAATTACTCCTTGTAGTTGATGCTAGTTGGTTTAATTGGTGGAAGATCATATGTTCAGATCCTATATGCACATTAATACCCCTCTAATTATGAACATGTTATGCTTTGTGAGTAGTTACTTTTGTTCCTGAGGACACGGGAGAAGTCTTGCTATTAGTTTTCATGTGAATTTGGTATTCGTTCGATATTTTGATGAGATGTATTTTGTCTCTCCTCTAGTGGTGTTATGTGAACGTCGACTACATGACACGTCACCATTATTTGGGCCTAGAGGAAGGCATTGGGAAGTAATAATTAGATGATGGGTTGCTAGAGTGATAGAAGCTTAAACCCTAGTTTATGCGTTGCTTCGTAAGGGGCTGATTTGGATCCATATGTTTCATGCTATGGTTATGTTTACCTTAATATTTTTGTTGTATTTGCGGATGCTTGCAATAGAGGTTAATCATAAGTGGGATGCTTGTCCAAGTAAGGACAGCACCCAAGCACCGGTCCACCCACATACCAAATTATCAAAGTACCGAACGCGAATCATATGAACGTGATGAAACCTAGCTTGACGATATTCCCATGTGTCCTCGGGAGCGCTTTACATCTTATAATAGTTTGTCCAGGCTTGTCCTTTGCTACAAAAAGGATTGGGCCACCTTGCTGCACCCTATTTACTTTTGTTACTTGTTGCTCGTTACAAATGATCTTATCACAAAACTATCTGTTACCACTTATTTTAGTACTTGCAGAGAATACCTTGCTGGAAACCGCTTATCATTTCCTTCTGCTCCTCGTTGGGTTCGACACTCTTACTTATCGAAAGGACTACGATAGATCCCCTATACTTGTGGGTCATCAAGAACCTATACACCTCCTGAGCAAGTTAAAGTTGAATCTAATATTGCTATTGTTAAGGATCTCTTGGATGATAATATTGATGGGCATGTTATTTATTTCTATGATGAAACTGCTAGAATTGCTAAACCTTGTGCTAAAGATAAACGTAGACCTGTGGAAGGCATGCCTATTATTTCTGTTAAGATAGGAGATCATTGTTATCATGGCTTATGTGATATGGGTGCTAGTGCTAGTGCAATACCTATTGAGTTATACAGAGAAATTATGAATGATATTGCACCTACTGAGTTAGAAGATAGTGATGTCATAATTAAACTTGCCAATAGAGATACTATTTCACCAATGGGGATTGTTAGATATGTTGAAGTCTTGTGTGGGAAAACTAAATATCCTGCTGATTTTCTTGTTCTTGGTTCCCCACAAGATAGCTTTTGTCCCATTATATTTGGTAGACCCTTCTTAAACACTGTTAATGCTAGGATAGACTGCAAAAAGGATGTTGTTACTATTGGTTTAGGTGATATGTCTCATGGGTTCAACTTTTCTAAATTTCGTAGACAACACCGTGAAGAGGAATTGCCTAGTAAAGATGAAGTTATTGGTCTTGCCTCTATTTCCGTACCTCCTAGTTCTTTAAACATGGACCTATTCTGAAACACAACTTGCCTGTTGAAATCTTAGGAGATCCTCCTCCACCCAAGGGTGATCCCGTGTTTGAGCTTAAACCATTGCCTGATACTCTTAAATATGCTTATCTTGATGAAAAGAAGATATATCATGTTATTATCAGTGCTAACCTTTCAGAGAAGGAGGAAGAAAAATTATTGAAAACTCTGAAGAAGCACCGTGCTGCTATTAGATATACTCTTGATGATCTTAAGGGCATTAGTCCCACTCTATGTCAACACAAAATAAATTTGGAAAAAGATGCCAAACCAGTTATTGATCACCAACGACGGCTGAATCCTAAGATGAAAGAAGTGGTAAGGAAAGAAATACTAAAGCTCCTTGAGGCAGGTATAATTTATCTCATTGCTGATAGTCAGTGGGTAAGTCCTGTCCATTGTGTTCCTAAGAAGGGAGGTATTACTGTCGTTCCTAATGATAAAGATGAATTGCTTCCACAAAGAATTATTACAGGTTATAGGATGGTAATTGATTTCCGCAAATTGAATAAGGCTACTAAAAAATATCATTGCCCCTTACCTTTTATTGATCAAATGCTAGAAAGATTATCCAAACATACACATTTTTGCTTTCTCGATGGTTATTCTGGTTTCTCTCAAATACCTATATCAGCTGATGATCAATCTAAGACCACTTTTACTTATAGACGTATGCCTTTTGGTTTATGTAACGCACCTGCTACCATTCAAAGATGCATGATGGCTATATTTTCTGATTTTTGTGAAAAGACATGTGAGGTATTCATGGATGATTTCTCCGTTTATGGATCCTCTTTTGATGATTGCTTAAGCAACCTTGATCGAGTTTTGCAGAGATGTGAAGAAACTAACCTTGTCTTGAATTGGAAGAAATGCCACTTTATGGTTAATGAAGGTATTGTCTTGGGGCACAAAATTTCTGAAAGGGGCACTGAAGTTGATAAAGCTAAAGTTGATGCTATTGAAAAGATGCCGTGTCCTAGGGACATCAAAGGTATAAGAAGTTTCCTTGGTCATGCCGGCTTTTATAGGAGGTTCATTAAGGACTTCTCAAAAATTTCTCGGCCTCTGACTAATTTATTACAAAAAGATATACCATTCGTCTTTGATGATGATTGTGTAGAAGCATTTGAAATACTTAAGAAAGCATTAATCTCTGCCCTATCGTTCAACCACCTGATTGGAATTTACCTTTTGAAATTATGTGTGATGCTAGTGACTATGCTGTAGGTGCTGTTTGATACGTCTCCAACGTATCTATAATTTTTGATTGCTCCATGCTATATTATCTACTATTTTGGACATTATTTTGGCTTTATTATCCACTTTTATATTATTTTTGGGACTAACCTATTAACCGGAGGCCCATCCCAGAATTGCTGTTTTTTGCTTGTTTTTGGGTTTCGAAGAAAGGAATATCAAACGGAGTCCTAACGGAATGAAACCTTCGGGAACGTGATTTTCTCACCGAATACAACTCAGGAGACTTGGATCCTACATCAAGCCAACTAATAGGAGGCCACGAGGTAGGGGGGCGCGCCTGCCCCCCCCCCCCGAGGCGCGCCCTCCACCCTCGTGGGCCCCCTGTTGCTCCACCGATGTACTTCTTCCACCTATATATATCCATGTACCCCCAAACGATCAGAACAGGAGCCAAAACCCTAATTCCACCGCCATAACTTTCTGTATCCACGAGATCCCATCTTGGGGCCTGTTCCGGAGCTCCACCGGAGGGGGCATCAATCACGGAGGGCTTCTACATCAACACCATAGCCTCTCCGATGAAGTGTGAGTAGGTTACTTAAGACCTACGGGTCCATAGTTAGTAGCTAGATGGCTTCTTCTCTCTTTTTGGATCTCAATACAATGTTCTCCCCCTCTCTTGTGGAGATCTATTCGATGTAATCTTCTTTTTGTGGTGTGTTTGTTGAGACCGATGAATGGTGGTTTATGATCAAGTCTATCTATGAATAATATTTGAATCTTCTCTGAATTCTTTTATGTATGATTGGTTATCTTTGCAAGTCTCTTTGAATTATCAGTTTGGTTTGGCCTACTAGATTGATCTTTCTTGCAATGGGAGAAGTGCTTAGCTTTGGGTTCAATCTTGCGATGTCCTTTCCCGATGACAGTAAGGGCAGCAAGGCACGTATTGTATTGTTGCCATCGAGGATAAGATGGGGTTTTCTTCATATTGCATGAGTCTATCCCTCTACATCATGTCATCTTGCTTAAGGCGTTACTCTGTTTTTATCTTAATACTCTAGATGCATGTTGGATAGCGGTCGATGAGTGGAGTAATAGTAGTAGATGCAGGCAGGAGTCGGTCTACTTGTCTCAGGCGTGATGCCTATATACATGATCATACCGAGATATTCTCATAACTATGCTCAATTCTATCAATTGCTCAACAGTAATTTGTTCACCCACCGTAGAATACTTATGCTCTCGAGAGAAGCCACTAGTGAAACCTATGGCCCCCGGGTCTATCTTTATCATATTGATCTCGTACTGCTTAGTTATTTACTTTGCTATTTACTTTGCCTTTATTTTACCTTGCATCTTTATCATAAAAATACCAAAAATATTATCTTATCATATCTATCAGATCTCACTCTCGTAAGTGGCCCTATAGGGATTGACAACCCCTATTTGCGTTGGTTGCGAGGATTTATTTGTTTTGTGCAGGTACGAGGGACTCACGCGTAGCCTCCTACTGGATTGATACCTTGGTTCTCAAAAACTGAGGGAAATACTTACACTACTTTGCTGCATCATCCCTTCCTCTTCGGGGAAACCAACGCAGTGCTAAAAGAGGTAGCAAGAAGGATTTCTGGCGCCGTTGCCGGGGAGGGTCTACGCAAAAATTCAACATAACAAGTACCCATCACATACCCTTATCTCCCGCATTACATTATTTGCCATTTGCCTCTCATTTTCCTCTCCCCCCAATTCACCCTTGCCATTTTATTTTCCTCCTCTTTTGTTTGCCTTCTTCCCGTATGTATCCTTGTTTATGTCTCCATGTGCCTTCTATTTGCTTGCATCTTTGCTTGCTAAAAATCTATTGATATGGATCCACTTAAAGTGTTCTACTTGGATCATCTTTGATCCTTATGTGCTCGTGCTGAAACTCCAACTAGTCTAGTTGATGGGAAATCTTTGGATGAGCATGCTCATTTTGTGCGTCATCGTTTGTTTGAAAAATGGAAGCTCTTATGGTATCATATAAATAGTTTGCTATGCTATGCTTGGAATCTTTGTGAAATTTGTGATTTTACTTGTTGATCTAAGAACCCTAAAAACACCTTCCCTACCTATGTGATTTCAATGATAATGAAATCTTATCTTCTTATGCAAAGGGTGTTTATAGTTATTATGATATCGAACAAATTGAAGAATTTGTCGTTTTTAAGGGTGCTCATGAAGTTGCTTCTTCGATTGAAAAGTATGATTTTACTCTCAATAAATCTGAAAATTCCGTTATACTTAAATATTGCAATGAAAACTTTGCTCATAATGTCTATGTCCAAGAATTTATTGAAAGAATGAATGTTGCTTTGGAAGAAAATAATGATATGCATGAATCTATAAATAATGATGATTCTGATGATTTGGTTGAAATATCCCTTGATGAACATGATGCTTGCTATTCTTGTGGCCATGATGCCAATATTTATGAAGATCAATTTGCTATAGTTCCTTATGTTAAACATGAGATCATTGCTATTGCACCCATACTTGATAGTTCCTTCGATGAAAAGCATGATTGCAATGATGTTATTATAAATTCTCTTAATGTCAATTGTGTTAATGATATGCAAAACCCTAAGCTTGGGGATGCTAGTTTTGCTATGACTACTATTTATTGAAATTATCAGGATTGGGGTGATTCTACTTTTGATCTTGATAATTTATTTAAGCCCCATGATGAATATGAGATTGATAATAGTGTTTGCAATATTATTGAAAGTGGGTTTGGAGAGGTCATGACTTTAGTTAATGTTAATCCCACTATTTTGGAAGAGTTTCAACTTTGCATACATGTGGATCTTGTTAAGAATATTTTTTGTGATAGCTATATTGTTAAATTTGCTTATGATCCTACATGTAATTATTATGAGAGAGGAAAATATGGTGGTAGAAATTTTCATGTTACTGAATTACCTCTCGTTATATTGAGATTGCTATTGTTTCTTTCCGCTTCCTTGCATATGCTAGTTTTTGCTTGCCTTGATAATGTGTTTGCCTATAAGATGCCTATGCATAGTAAGTATGTTAGACTTAGAGGTGTTTGTCACGTGTTTTATGATGCTCTCTTTATGCTTCAATTCTTGTCTTTCATGTGAGCATCATTGAAATATTATGCCTAGCTAAGGGCGTTAAACGATAGCGCTTGTTGGGAGGCAACCCAATTTTATTTTTATTCCTTGCTTTTTGCTCCTGCTTAGTAATAAATAAATTATTTAGCCTCTGTTTTGGTTGTGTTTTTTTGTTTAATTAGTGTTTGTGCCAAGTAGAACCGTTGGGAAGACTTGGGGAAAGTCTTGTTGAACTTGCTGTAAAAAACAGAAACTTTAGCGCTCACGAGAGCTGCTGTAATTTTTATTTGGAAAGTGCTATTTAGTTAATTCTTTTTTCAGATGATTAATAGATAAATTCCTCACGTCCAGAAATTTATTTTAGAATTTTTGGGGTTCCATATCTTGCGCTAGCTACAGATTACTACAGACTGTTCTGTTTTTGACAGATTCTGTTTTGCGTGTGTTGTTTGCTTATTTTGATGAATCTATGGCTAGTAAATTAGTTTATAAACCATAGAGAAGTTGGAATACAGTAGGTATAACACCCATATAAATAAAGAATGAGTTCATTACAGTACCTTGAAGTGGTCTTTTGTTTTCTTTCGCTAACGGAGCTCACGAGATTTTCTACTTTAAGTTTTGTGTTGTGAAGTTTTCAAGTTTTGGGCAAAGATTTGATGGATTATGGAACAAGGAGTGGCAAGAGCCTAATCTTGGGGATGCCCATGGCACCCCCAAGATAATCTAAGGACACCTAAAAGCCAAAGCTTGGGGATGCCCCGGAAGGCATCCCCTCTTTCGTCTACTTCTATCGGGAAATTTACTTGGAGCTATATTTTTATTCGCCACATGATATGTGTTTTGCTTGGAGCGTCTTGTATGATTTGAGTCTTTGCTTATTAGTTTACCACAATCATCCTTGCTGTACACACCTTTTGAGAGATCCATACATGATTTGGAATTTGTTAGAATACTCTATGTGCTTCGCTTATATCTTTTGAGTTATATAATTTTGCTCTAGTGCTTCACTTATATCTTTCAGAGCACGGTGGTGGATTTGTTTTATAGAAACTATTGATATCTAATGCTTCACTTAGATTATTTTGAGAGTCTTAATAGCATGGTAATGTGCTTAAAATTCTAATATGCTTGGTATGCAAGATTAATAATAAAACTTTCTTATGAGTGTGTTGAATACTAAGAGAAGTTTGATGCTTGATGATTGTTTTGAGACATGGAGGTAATAATATCATAGTTGTTCTAGTTGAGTAGTTGTGAAATTGAGAAATACTTGTCTTGAGGTTTGCAAGTCCCGTAGCATGCACGTATGGTAAACGTTATGCAACAAATTTGAAACATGAGGTGTTATTTGATTGTCTTATGAGTGGCGGTCGGGGACGAGCGATGGTCTTCTCCTACCAATCTATCCCCCTAGGAGCTTTTTGCAATAAGTATGTGAGTTATTAATGACTAATGTTGAGTCCATGGATTATACGCACTCTCACCCTTCCATCCTTGCTAGCCTCTTCGGTACTGTGCATTGCCCTTTCTCACATTGAGAGTTGGCGCAAACTTCGCCGGTGCATCCAAACCCCGTGATATGATACGCTCTTTCACACATAAACCTCACTATATCCCTCAAAACAGCCACCATACCTACCTATTATGGCATTTCCATAGCCATTCCGAGATATATTGCCATGCAACTTTCCATCATTCCGTTCATCATGACACATTCATCATTGTCATATTGCTTAGCATGATCATGTAGTTGACATAGTATTTGTGGCAAAGCCACCGTTCATAATTCTTTCATACATGTCACTCTTGGTTCATTGCATATCCTGGTACACCGCCGGAGGCATTCATATAGAGTCATCTTTGTTCTAGTATCGAGTTGTAATCATTGAGTTGTAAATAAATAGAAGTGTGATGATCATCATTTTCTAGAGCATTGTCCCAAGTGAGGAATATAAAAAAGATGAAAGGCCATAAAAAAAGAGAAGGCCCCCCCCCAAAGGAAAGGCCATAAAAAAGAAAAGGCCAAAGAAAAAATGAGAGAAAAAGAGAGAAGGGACAATGTTACTATCCTTTGCCACACTTGTGCCTCAAAGTAGCACCATGATCTTCATAGTAGAGAGTCTCTCATGTTATTACTTTCATATACTAGTGGGAATTTTTCATTGTAGAACTTGGCTTGTATATTCCAACAATGGGCCTCCTCAAGTGCCCTAGGTCTTCGTGAGCAAGCAAGTTGGATGCACACCCACTAGTTTCTTTTGTTGAGCTTTCATACATTTATAGCTCTAGTGCATCCGTTGTATGGCAATCCCTACTCCTTGCATTAACATCAATCGGTGGGCATATCCATAGCCCATTGATTAGCCTCGTTGATGTGAGACTTTCTCCTTTTTTGTCTTCTCCACATAACCCCCCTCATTATATTCTATTCCACCTACAGTCCCATGTCCTTGGCTCGCGCTCATATATTGCGTGAAAGTTTATAGGTTTGAGATTACTAAAGTATGAAATAATTGCTTGGCTTGTCATCGGGGCTATGCATGATGATAGCATTCTTGTGTGACGAAAATGAAACATGACTAAACCATATGATTTTGTATTGATGAACTTTCTTTGGCCATGTTATTTTGAGAAGACATAATTGCTTAGTTAGTATGCTTGAAGTATTATCATTTTTATGTCAATATGAACTTTTGTCTTGAATCTTTCGGATCTGAATATCCATACTACAATTAAGAAGAATTACATTAAAATTATGCCAAGTAGCACTCCGCATCAAAACTTCTGTTTTTATCATTTACCTACTCGAGGACGAGCAGGAATTAAGCTTGGGGATGCTTGATACGTCTCCAACGTATCTATAATTTTTGATTGCTCCATGCTATATTATCTACTATTTTGGACATTATTTTGGCTTTATTATCCTCTTTTATATTATTTTTGGGACTAACCTATTAACCGGAGGCCCAGCCCAGAATTGCTGTTTTTTTGCCTGTTTTAGGGTTTCGAAGAAAAGGAATATCAAATGGAGTCCAAACGGAATGAAACCTTCGGGAACGTGATTTTCTCACCGAATACAACGCAGGAGACTTGGACCTTACGTCAAGCCAACTAACAGGAGGCCACGAGGTAGGGGGGTGCGCCCTCCACCCTTGTGGGCCCCCTATTGCTCCACCAACGTACTTCTTCCTCCTATATATATCCACGTACCCCCAAATGATCAAAACATGAGCCAAAACCCTAATTCCAGCGCCGTAACTTTCTGTATCCACGAGATCCCATCTTGGGGCCTGTTCCGGAGCTCCGCCAGAGAGGGCATCGATCACGGAGGGCTCCTACATCAACACCATAGCCTCTCCGATGAAGTGTGAGTAGGGTACTTCAGACCTACGGGTCCATAGTTAGTAGCTAGATAGCTTCTTCTCTCGGTTTGGATCTCAATACAATGTTCTCCCCCTCTCTTGTGGAGATCTATTCGATGTAATCTTCTTTTTGCGGTGTGTTTGTTGAGACCGATGAATTGTGGAGATCTATTCAATGTAATCTCCCCTCTCTTGTGAAGAACTTGTGAGATCCAAAAACCAAGATCTATCCCTCAACTACGAGGGGAGGTAAGGAACTGCCATCTAGCTCTACTCTTGATTCACCTTCTGTTATGAGTAAGTTTGCGACACCTACACCTTCTTCTGCTATTCGTTCTGATATGTCGCATGTTATTGATGATGCCACTTCTGCTATGCATGATACTTATGATGAAACTGTTTCTATGCCTGATACTACTGTGCCCCTCGGTGAATTTCTTGATGAACAAATTGCTAGGGCTAGAGAAAAAGAAATTACTGAATCTGAATACGATGATGATAGTGATGATGAAAATATGCCTGTTATTCCTGAGGGTTATCTTTTTGATATGGAATCTTCTGCCGCTATTTTAGCTTGCAAAGATAGATATGAGCTTAAGAGGTTATTAATTAAATGGAATAAAGAATCACTTAGAGATAAAATGAAACCCGACCCTGCTTTTGCTACTTCACCTATATGTGTTCCTGATAAGGATTATGAATTCTCTGTTGATCCTGATATAATTACTTTGGTGGAATCTAATCCGTTTTATGGCTATGAATCTGAAACTGTTGTGGCACATCTTACTAAGTTAAATGATATAGCTGCCCTGTTTACTAATGATGAGAGATCGCGTTACTATTATATACTCAAAATATTTCCGTTCTCATTAAAGGGTGATGCTAAGATATGGTTTAATTCTCTTGATCCTGGTTGTGTGCGTAGTCCCCAGGATATGATTTATTACTTCTCTGCTAAATATTTCCCTGCTCATAAGAAACAAGCTGCTTTGAGGGAAATATACAACTTTGTGCAAATTAAAGAAGAGAGTCTCCCACAAGCTTGGGGGAGGCTTCTCAAGTTACTTAATGCTTTTCCTGATCATCCTCTTAAGAAACCTGAAATACTTGATATCTTTTATAATGGACTAACCGATGCTTCCAGAGATTACCTGGATAGTTGTGCTGGTTCTCTTTTCAGGGAAAGAACACCGGATGAAGCTGAAATTCTATTGAATAATATGTTGACAAATGAAAATAATTGGGAACCTTCGAGCCAGCTCCTGAGCCAACTCCTGCTCCAATTACTGAGCCTATTCCTAAACCAACTCCGAAGAAGAGAGGTGTTCTATTTCTCAGTCCCGAAGATATGCAAGAGGCAAAGAAATCTATGAAAGAAAAAGGTATTAAAGCTGAAGATGTTAAGAATTTACCTTCTATTGAAGAAATACATGGTCTTAATTCACCGCCTGTTGAAGAAACATATGATGTTATTTCTTTATTTACTGAAGAACCTCCTGGTCCCGATATCCCGACATAGGTAGTAAAGGTAAATTCTCTCTATAGATATGATAAAGCTGAAGTCCCTCCTACTAAAATTTCTAGTCAGTGCTTGGATGAGTTTGATAACTTTATGTTTAAGCAAGACAGCTTCAATGCTTATTTTGGTAGACAATTAAAAGAAAATGCTTATATGATTAGACGCTTGGGTGATTATATGGCTAATATTAAAGGTGAACATAAACTAGTTAGCAAACATGCTTCTATGGTTACCACTCAAGTAGAACAAGTACTTAAGGCTCAAAAAGAAGTGCTTGATGAAATGAATAGTAAAAAATGATTATGCTGTTTGAGTGTCTACTAGAACTGGTAGAATGACTCAGGAACCTTTGTATCCTGAAGGCCACCCTAAGAGAATCGAGCAAGATTCTCAAAGAAATAATATTGATGTTCCTAGTTCTTCTAAAAAGAAGAAGAAGAAAAATGATAGAACTGTGCAAACTTCTGGTGAACCTATTGCTGAACCACCTGATAATCCAAATGATATTTCTATGTCTGATGCTGAAAAACAATCTGGTAATGAACATGAACCTAGTAAAAATATTAATGACAATGTTCATGATGATGTAGAAATTGAACCTGCTGTTGATCTTGATAACCCACAATCAAAGAATCAACGTTATGATAAAAGAGATTTGGTTGCTAGGAGACATGGTAAAGAAAGGGAACCTTGGGTTCAGAAACCCATGCCTTTTCCTCTGAAACCATCCAAGAAAAAGGATGATGAGGATTTTGAGCGCTTTCTGAAATGATTAGGCCTATCTTTTTGCGTATGAGATTAACTGATGTGCTCAAAACAAATCCTTATGCTAAATATATGAAGGATATCATTACTAATAAAAGAAAGATACCAGAAGCTGAAATTTCCACCATGCTTGCTAATTATACTTTTAAGGGTGGAATACCAAAGAAACTTGGAGACCCCGGAGTACCTACTATACCTTGCTCCATTAAAAGAAATTATATTAAAACTACTTTATGTGATCTTGGAGCCGGTGTTAGTGTTATGCCTCTCTCTTTATATCGTAGACTTGACTTGAATAAGCTGACACCTACTAAAATATCTTTGCCAATGGCTTATAAATCAACTGCTATACCTGTCGGTATCTGTGAGGATGTGCCTGTTGTGGTTGCAAACGTTACTATTTTAACGGACTTTGTTATACTTGATATTCCCGAGGATGATAGTATGTCTATTATTCTTGGAAGACCTTTTCTTAATACTGCAGGGGCTGTTATTGATTGCAACAAAGGCAATGTCACTTTTCATGTTAATGATAATGAGCATACGGTACACTTTCCGAGGAAACAACCTCAAGTTCATAGTATCAACTCTATTGGAAAAATTCCATCGATTATATTTGGAGGTTTTGAATTTCCTCTTCCTACTATTAAGAAGAAATATGATATTCTTATTATTGGGGATGTGCATATTGAAGGAAATATGCCCTAGAGGCAATAATAAAGTTATTATTTATTTCCTTATATATCATGATAAAAGTTTATTATTCATGCTAGAATTGTATTAACCGGAAACATAATACATGTGTGAATACATAGATAAACAGAGTGTCACTCGTATGCCTCTACTAGACTAGCTTGTTAATCAAAGATGGTTATGTTTCCTAACCATGGACAAAGAGTTGTCATTTGATTAACAGGATCACATCATTAGATGAATGATCTGATTGACATGACCCATTCCATTAGCTTAGCACCCGATCGTTTAGTATGTTGCTATTGCTTTCTTCATGACTTATACATGTTCCTATGACTATGAGATTATGCAACTCCCATTTGCCGGAGGAACACTTTGTGTGCTACCAAACGTCACAACGTAACTAGGTGATTATAAAGCAGCTCTACAGGTGTCTCCAAAGGTACATGTTGGGTTGGCGTATTTCGAGATTAGGATTTGTCACTCCGATTGTCGGAGAGGTATCTCTGGGCCCTCTCGGTAATGCACATCACATAAGCCTTGCAAGCGTTGCAACTAATGAGTTAGTTGTGAGATGATGTATTACAGAACGAGTAAAGAGACTTGCCGGTAACGAGATTGAACTAGGTATTGAGATACCGACGATCGAATCTCGGGCAAGTAACATACCGATGACAAAGGGAACAACGTATGTTGTTATGCGGTCTGACCGATAAAGTTCTTCGTAGAATATGTAGGAGCCAATATGAGCATCCAGGTTCCGCTATTGGTTATTGACCGGAGACGTGTCTCGGTCATGTCTACATTGTTCTCGAACCCGTAGGGTCCGCACGCTTAAGGTTTCGATGACAGTTATATTATGAGTTTATAAGTTTTGATGTACCGAAGTTAGTTCGGAGTCCCGGATGTGATCACGGACATGACGAGGAGTCTCGAAATGGTCGAGACATAAATATTGATATATTGGACGGCTATATTCGTACACCGGAAGTGTTCCGGGTGATTTCGGAGAAAACCGGAGAGCCGGAGGGTTACCGGAACCCCCCCAGCAGAAGTAATGGACCATATGGGCCTTAGTGGGGAGAGAGAGGGGCAGCCAGAGGTGGGCCGCGCGCCTCCTCCCCCTGGTCCGAATTGGACTAGGAGAGGGGGGCGGCGGCCCCCTTTCCCTCTTCCTCCCCACTTCTTTCCCCCTCCTAGTAGGAGTCCTACTCCTACTAGGAGGAGGACTCCTCCTTGGCGCGCCATAGAGGGCCGACCGGCCTCCTCCCCTTGATCCTTTATATACGGGGGCAAGGGGCACCCCTAGACACAAGTTGATCCACGTGATCATATTCTTAGCCGTGTGCGGTGCCCCCTTCCACCATAGTCCTCGATAATATTGTAGCGGTGCTTAGGCGAAGCCCTGCGACGGTAGTACATCAAGATCGTCACCACGCCGTCGTGCTGACGGAACTCTTCCCCGACACTTTGCTAGAT
Organism: Triticum aestivum; assembly: GCF_018294505.1. Lineage (NCBI taxonomy): Eukaryota > Viridiplantae > Streptophyta > Magnoliopsida > Poales > Poaceae > Triticum > Triticum aestivum. The sequence continues at coordinate 487,909,452 of NC_057806.1, forward strand.
CGGAGTCCGGGGATCGTCATCGAGCTGAACGTGTGCTAGAACTCGGAGGTGCCGTAGTTTCGGTGCTTGATCGGTCGGGCCGTGAAGACGTACGACTACATCAACCAAACGCTTCCGTTATCGATCTACAAGGGTACGTAGATCACACTCTCCCCTCCCGTTGCTATGCATCACCATGATCTTGCGTGTGCGTAGGAAAATTTTGAAATTACTACGTTACCCAACAGTGGCATCCGAGCCTAGGTTTTATATGTTGATGTTATATGCACGAGTAGAACACAAGTGAGTTGTGGGCGATATAAGTCATACTGCTTACCAGCATGTCATACTTTGGTTCGGCGGTATTGTTGGACGAAGCATCCCGGACCGACATTACACGTACGCTTACGCGAGACCGGTTCTCCCGACGTGCTTTGCACATAGGTGGCTTGCGGGTGACAGTTTCTCCAACTTTAGTTGAACCGAGTGTGGCTACGCCCGGTCCTTGCGAAGGTTAAAACAACACCAACTTGACAAACTATCGTTGTGGTTTTGATGCGTAGGTAAGATTGGTTCTTGCTTAAGCCCGTAGCAGCCACGTAAAACTTGCAACAACAAAGTAGAGGACGTCTAACTTGTTTTTGCAGGGCATGTTGTGATGTGATATGGTCAAGACATGATGCTAAATTTTATTGTATGAGATGATCATGTTTTGTAACCGAGTTATCGGCAACTAGCAGGAGCCATATGGTTGTCGCTTTATTGTATGCAATGCAATCGCCCTGTAATGCTTTACTTTATCACTAAGCGGTAGTGATAGTCGTAGAAGCATAAGATTGGCGAGACGACAACGATGCTACGATGGAGGTCAAGGTGTCGCGCCGGTGACGATGGTGATCACGACGGTGCTTCAAGGATGGAGATCACAAGCACAAGATGATGATGGCCATATCATATCACTTATATTGATTGCATGTGATGTTTATCTTTTATGCATCTTATCTTGCTTTGATTGACGGTAGCATTATAAGATGATCTCTCACTAAATTTCAAGATAAAAGTGTTCTCCCTGAGTATGCATCGTTGCCAAAGTTCGTCGTGCCCAGACACCACGTGATGATCGGGTGTGATAAGCTCTACATCCATCTACAACGGGTGCAAGCCAGTTTTGCACACACAGAATACTCAGGTTAAACTTGACGAGCCTAGCATATGCAGATATGGCCTCGGAACACTGAGATCGAAAGATCGAGCGTGAATCATATAGTAGATATGATCAACATAGCGATGTTCACCATTGAAAACTACTCCATTTCACGTGATGATCGGTTATGGTTTAGTTGATTTGGATCACGTGATCACTTAGATGATTAGAGGGATGTCTATCTAAGTGGGAGTTCTTGAGTAATATGATTAATTGAACTTAAATTTATCATGAACTTAGTCCCTGATAGTATCTTGCTTGTTTATGTTAATTGTAGATAAATGGCCCGTGCTGTTGTTCCGTTAAATTTTAATGCGTTCCTTGAGAAAGCAAAGTTGAAAGATGATGGTAGCAATTACACGGACTGGGTCCGTAACTTGAGGATTATCCTCATTGCTGCACAGAAGAATTACGTCCTGGAAGCACCGCTGGGTGCCAGGCCTGCTGCTGGAGCAACACCAGATGTTATGAACGTCTAGTAGAGCAAAGCTGATGACTACTCGATAGTTCAGTGTGCCATGCTTTACGGCTTAGAATCGGGACTTCAATGACGTTTTGAACGTCATGGAGCATATGAGATGTTCCAGGAGTTGAAGTTAATATTTCAAGCAAATGCCCAGATTGAGAGATATGAATCTCCAATAAGTTCTATAGCTGTAAGATGGAGGAGAACAGTTCTGTCAGTGAGCATATACTCAAAATGTCTGGGTATAATAATCACTTGATTCAGATGGGAGTTAATCTTCCAGATGATTGCGTCATTGACAGAATTCTCCAATCACTGCCACCAAGCTACAAGAGCTTTGTGATGAACTATAATATGCAAGGGATGAATAAGACTATTCCCGAGCTCTTCGCAATGCTGAAAGCTGCGGAGGTAGAAATCAAGAAGGAGCATCAAGTGTTGATGGTCAACAAGACCACTAGTTTCAAGAAAAAGGGCAAAGGGAAGAAGGGGAACTTCAAGAAGAAAAGCAAGCAAGTTGCTGATCAGGAGAAGAAACCCAAGTCTGGACCTAAGCCTGAAACCGAGTGCTTCTACTGCAAGCAGAATGGTCACTGGAAGCGGAACTGTCCCAAGTATTTGGCGGATAAGAAGGATGGCAAGGTGAACAAAGGTATATGTGATATACATGTTATTGATGTGTACCTTACTAGAGCTCGCAGTAGCACCTGGGTATTTGATAGTGGTTCTGTTGCTAATATTTGCAACTCGAAACAGGGACTACGGATTAAGCGAACACTGGCAAAGGACGAGGTGACGATGCGCGTGGGAAATGGTTCTAAAGTCGATGTGATCGCGGTCGGCACGCTACCTCTATATCTACCTTCGGGATTAGTATTAGACCTAAATAATTGTTATTTGGTGCCAGCATTGAGCATGAACATTATATCTGGATCTTGTTTAATGCGAGACGGTTATTCATTTAAATCAGAGAATAATGGTTGTTCTATTTATATGAGTAATATCTTTTTCCTCTTTGTCTTCTTCCTCTCGCAACCCTCCCGCTGCTCGAGCTTCGCCGCCGTCGCACTTCACCTCCGTCTCCGTTGATCTTGGCCGCTTCATCAACCCGGATCGGTCCAGAGAAACAGCGGCGACCTCCGCAGAAGATCTGTGGCTGTAAGTGTTCTCCTTTTCGCTTCTCAGATCCGCATTAGGGTTTCCAGGCTTCTACATGTTCTTCATAGTTCATCGCAGTTCTTCGTAGTTCTTCCACCGCAGGCCTCTTCTTGATCCAAAAAGATATATATGCTTGTGCGGTAGTGGTTTTGTGCCCACTCTTGATACCCATAGATCCCTTTCTCTGGTTCAAAGACCTCATTAGAACTTACAGACTCATATGCGCTAAACTTTTTAGGTCTAGAATTTTTCTCATTTAGAATAGCCATTTGATCTCGAATAATACCAAGCAATTAGGAAACTTGTTTGTCTCAACACTTAGCTGAATTTGCTTTCTCAAATATTTGTAGTCATGGCGGCTTACTATGCTGTCTTTCTTTTCCTTATATGGCATTAGCCCTTAACTAAGCCGCCATTACTCCCCTGTATTATCATAATTTAACTGTTAATTTCACCATTGAATTGAACCAGCATGTTGCCTTTCTTTTCAGTTCGTTTTTGAACATCATGCCGTCCAAAGCGCCAACCATTAAGATATCGGGCCCAATTCCATATCTAATATCTGCAACTTCCAAGTCCTTTGCGAAGTGTACCTTCAGGAAGAGCTGACTGTGGACCTCTTTAGAGAATATTTTTATCTGAACCGGCAAAACGAGTGCACCAACGGCCTTAGCTTGGAGCTTGGAGGCATCTCAATTCAGCGTCGGCATGGCGCTGTCTTCCCCCTCATAGTCTTGCCAAGTCATCCCAAAGACTGGAATCAGACTTGGTTTTATTGTCAAGATACCTCACCACCAAACGAACATCCCCTGCCGGGTTATCGCTCAGAGCGTCTTGACTCCAAATTTGCACTTCCTAACAAACTCACTGCTGCTGAACGCAAGAAATTGATACCATCCATCAAAAGGATTAATGCTTTGTTGGGGAACGGGTTAACCGGAGTTGATCTGACCCGCTGCTGGATCTCATGGCGGGTTATCCCTCTAAGCCGTCGATCAAAATTGATGTACGAGTATGGTGGAGGCCCATATGACTCTCTTCGTCACAGCTCCGTTCAGTTAACGGAAGAAGATATTGTTTCAATGTCAACCCTTCTGGTGAACGGAAAATACGAAGACTGCAATATCGTCGGGTTAAACCCCTTCTGCAAGCTTAACCCGGCGCCAGAAGTAAGGACACTCTGATCTCTCTCCTTTGTATTTTTCCCAGCCGTATTGTTTAATACTTGTCTGACCTTTCATCTTGTTTTTACCTGTCTGCAGGCCAGATCTGATTTCTGGAAAGTTAAATATGACCACGAAGCTACCAAGAAAGCAAGAGCCGCCGCCATAAACGCCAAGAAAACGACTCGGAGGTCCAAAAAGAAGAAGAAGAGCACCGCTGAAGATATGATGAAACTCGATGATACTTCTGAGTCGGAGGTAGCCCTTGACTCCCTTGGCCAACTTTTTAATAATCTTATTAACACTAATCATTACCAGGACAACACTGGGGCCAGTCTGTCCGTGGAAGAAGAGGTAACTATTTCCTCTGACTCAGCCCATTTGCCAAGACAGAAACTTCGAGTCGTAACCCGGAAAGTAAGGTTTTCACACCCTTTGGCTTATCTGGACCCTCACTCTCTTTTGAAAAAGCAGCAACATGAGAGCCGCCGTCAAGCCCGGACCGAAGACGAACCGGCTGTTGTTCTTCAACAAACTCCCCAAAAACGCCAAAATGAGGTTTATTTCTTTGTCTTCGACTTTCTGTTAATGGATGCCCTTCCTTGTATTACTTACTTTGTCTTATCTTTGCAGGAGGTATCTCGCTCTTCTGGCGACTCGTCTCAAACCCAGTTCCCGACCTTCAAGACTGCCCCTGGGTAAGAAAAAAATCCTGTCTTCCGTGTTTTTCAAATTGTCTCTTTATACTAACAGTCCTATAATCTTTCACTTAGTGGCCAAGCTAAGTCCAAGAAGGCCAAGGTGACTAAACCGGCGGAAGACCCGCCAGTCCTTGCTCCTGAACTGGCAAGGCCACCTTCTCCTCCATCAATTGAAACTCTAGAAGACCCGCCTGTCAATGCAAAAGCAAATCCTGCTGAGCCGTCGTTTGATGACACCACCGTGAATCCTTCCGCAACTGGACCATCAAGCTCAGCCAACCCGCCATCACCGTCTGCGCAAGACGTTTTGATCACCGGGAGCCACTTTGTTGAGCCGGGGAATCCAACCGTGTTGGTTGCCACACGGCGAAACAAGAGGCATTGGAGAGACAGAAAGTGCGCTTTGATGTTACACATTATGATCATCTGAATGCCAACGATATTTTATCCGGCTATCTCAGCCATGAACACTCCATTCGTGTAACACCCCGGTAGTTAAGCTACAGTAACCACACACAAATGGTGCCATGTCATCAAGATTAATTTTCCAAACCTCACTTTGATCCAAGCCGAAAGCAAATTCAAATTCCAAAAACAAGTCAAATTATTATTTCTTCAGACAGTAAATTAAAAATGTTTGTCGGGTTGCAAATATTCGCTATCTGGTTTTCATTCATTAACCAACATTTTGGAAGTACTGAAATGCATGGTATAATCAAAACCAGTGACAACAATATCTTAATGGACCTTTTAATTCAAACATGATTTTGAGCCTTTCAAAATGACCTCAAAACCTTAGGTGTGTCACCACTATATTGCATACTATTTGTGTGCCAATTTTCAAATTTAACTAAGTTCATATGACATTTAAAAAAAATACAAAATGGCGGAGATAAATAGGAACAGAAAATAAAAAAAAGGAAGAGGAAGAAAGTATTGTGCGGTTGGGCTCTAAGCCAACAGTACACAGCCCAGCCCATGGGGAGGTCATCTTCCTCCCCTGTTCATCCAGAGCGCCGTGGACGCTCGTACGTCGTCCGTGGCGTGGATGCCACACACGGCGGCCATCCGCTGCATCCCCCGATGGATAAGAAGGACCCCCTTGATCCCCTCCTAACCCTAGCGCCAACCACCCCCTCCCTCACTCCCTTTCGCTCTCTCCCGAGCGCGTCTGGCGCCACGCCGCCGTTGACCACGAGGCCAGGAACCTCCCCGCGCTGCCTGGGAACGGCCAGGGGGACCGCCTTCTTCTTCTTCATCCTCTCCGTTGCCCCTGGACAAGCCGGAGCCGTCCCTTGCACTCGCCATCGACGACGTCTTCGCCGCGTACATCGCCATCGTCCGCCGTCGATTGCCGCCGCTGTGGTCCACCTCCGGCCTCCCCGGCCATGCCCCCGAGTTCACAGTGAGCTTCTCCTCCTTCTCCCCCTGTTTCCCCCTTCGATCTGATGCCGTAGGCTGCGCATCCCATCGTGCTCGAAGCTCCATGCCTGCGGCCATGCTTAGCCGCCCATGGTAGTGCCCTCGCCGTGTCCGGTCGAATGCGCGTGCGCCCTGGCCGCGCCCGCGCCGCCCGCTGCTCGTAGCCGCCCCCTGGGCGCCTTCCTGCCCATTGCTGCAGCTGCTTACGGTTGCCGTGCGCCGATCCCGCGCTCGCCCTGCTGCTGATTCTCCTTGCGCGCCACTGCTGCTATTGCCTGCTGCTCTTGCTTTGCGTACTGCTACTGCTCAAGCTACTGCCTGCTCCTGTCACTGCCTACTACAGCTGTTGCCGCTTGCTGTGTTACGCTCTTGCGCCGCTACTGCACGCTGATACTGCTCCTAGCAATGGCTGCTGCTGTTCGCTCCTTCTAGCTGCTGTTGCTCTGCTCCCGAGCCGTGGTGTGTGTGCGTGAGTGTGTGTGTTTTGTGTGTGCAGAGGTGTGTGAGCCGGCCCTTGTTTAGTCTAGCTTAGGATTAAATTAGTGCCAAGTTAGTCTAATAGTAGATGACATGTAGGCCCCCCTTTAAATAAGTTAGATTTATTTATTTGTTTAAGTATAGCCTATGACATGTGGGCCACTTCCTGCCCTTTTGACTAGTCAAGTTGACTTGGTCAACTCGGATTAAAACAAATTAAAATAAAACCAGAAATTTTAGAAATTGTTTAAACCTTTGAAAATTAATAGAAATTAATCCGTGTGTCAGATGAAAAAGTATTATACATGAAAGTTGCTCAGAACGACGGGACGAATCCGAATACGCGGTCCGTTCGTCCGCCACACATCCCTAGCATAGCGAACATCAAACTTTTCCCTTCCTGTTCATCTGTCCGAAAACGCAAATCGTCGGGAATACTTTCTCGGATGTTTTCCCCCTTCGCCGGTATCATCTAGTACTGCGATAGGTCACCTCTTATACTGCTTATTGTCAGGTCTTGCTTTGTGCTGCTTTGATTGCTCTATTATTTATTGTGTTTCCCCTTCGTTACTTCTTTCCGGTAGACCCCGAGACTGCAGACGACCCCCAGTACGACTACGGTGTTGACGACTCCTCCTTCTTGCCAGAGCAATCAGGCAAGCCCCCCCCCCTTGATCACCAGATATCGCCTACTCTTCTCTATACTGCTTGCATTAGAGTAGTGTAGCATGTTACTGCTTTCCGTTAATCCTATCATGATGCATAGCCTGTCCTTGCTACTACTGTTATTACTTTTACCTGCAATCCTAATGCTTAGTATAGGATGCTAGTTTATCATCAGTGGCCATACATTCTTGTCCGTCTGCCATGCTATACAATCGGGACGTGATCACTCGGGAGGTGATCACGGGTATATATTATTCCCGAGCTCTTCGCAATGCTGAAAGCTGCGGAGGTAGAAATCAAGAAGGAGCATCAAGTGTTGATGGTCAACAAGACCACTAGTTTCAAGAAAAAGGGCAAAGGGAAGAAGGGAAACTTCAAGAAGAAAAGCAAGCAAGTTGCTGATCAGGAGAAGAAACCCAAGTCTGGACCTAAGCCTGAAACCGAGTGCTTCTACTGCAAGTAGAATGGTCACTGGAAGCGGAACTGCCCCAAGTATTTGGCGGATAAGAAGGATGGCAAGGTGAACAAAGGTATATGTGATATACATGTTATTGATGTGTACCTTACTAGAGCTCGCAGTAGCACCTGGGTATTTGATACTGGTTCTGTTGCTAATATTTGCAACTCGAAACAGGGACTACGGATTAAGCGAGCACTGGCAAGGGATGAGGTGACGATGCACGTGGGAAATGGTTCTAAATTCGATGTGATCACGGTCGGCACGCTACCTCTACATCTACCTTTGGGATTAGTATTAGACCTAAATAATTGTTATTTGGTGCCAGCGTTGAGCATGAACATTATATCTGGATCTTGTTTAATGCGATACGGTTATTCATTTAAATCAGAGAATAACGGTTGTTCTATTTATATGAGTAATATCTTTTATGGTCATGCACCTTTGAAGAGTGGTCTAATTTTGATGAATCTCGATAGTAGTAACACACATATTCATAATGTTGAAGCCAAAAGATGCAGAGTTGATAATGATAGTGCAACTTATTTGTGGCACTGCCGTTTAGGTCATATCGGTGTAAAGCGCATGAAGAAACTCCATACCGATGGACTTTTGGAACCTCTTGATTATGAATCACTTGGTACTTGCGAACCGTGCCTTATGGGCAAGATGACTAAAACACCGTTCTCCGGTACAATGGAGAGAGCAACAGATTTATTGGAAATTATACATACAGATGTATGTGGTCCGATGAATGTTGAGGCTCGTGGCGGATATCGTTATTTTCTCACCTTCACAGATGATTTAAGCAGATATGGGTATATCTACTTAATGAAGCATAAGTCTGAAACATTTGAAAAGTTTAAAGAATTTCAGAGTGAAGTTGAAAATCATCGTAACAAGAAAATAAAATTTCTGCGATCTAATCGTGAAGGAGAATATTTGAGTTACGAGTTTGGTCCACATCTGAAACAATGCGGAATAGTTTCGCAACTCACGCCACCCGGAACACCTCAGCGTAATGGTGTGTCCGAACGTCGTAATCGTACTTTACTTGATATGGTGCGATCTATGATGTCCCTTACAAATTTACCGCTATCATTTTGGGGTTATGCTTTAGAGACGGCCGCATTCATGTTAAATAGGGCACCATAAAAATCCGTTGAGACGACACCTTATGAACTATGGTTTGGCAAGAAACCAAAGTTGTCATTTCTTAAAGTTTGGGGCTGCGATGCTTATGTGAAAAAGGTTCAACCTGATAAGCTCGAACCCAAATCAGAGAAATGTGTCTTCATAGGATACCCGAAGAAGACTGTTGGGTACACCTTCTATCACAAATCCGAAGGCAAGACATTCGTTGCTAAGAATGGATCCTTTCTAGAGAAGGAGTTTCTCTCGAAAGAAGTGAGTGGGAGGAAAGTATAACTTGACGAGGTAACTGTACCTGCTCCCTTATTGGAAAGTAGTACATTACAGAAACCTGTTTCTGCGACACCTACACCAATTAGTGAGGAAGCTAATGATAATGATCATGAAACTTCAGAACAAGATACTACTGAACCTCGTAGATCAACCAGAGTAAGATCCGCGCCAGAGTGGTACGGTAATCTTGTTCTGGAAGTCATGCTACTAGATCATGATGAACCTACGAACTATGAAGAAGCGATGGTGAGCCCAGATTCTGAAAAATGGCTTGAAGCCATGAAATCTGAGATGGGATCCATGTATGAGAACAAAGTATGGACTTTGGTTGACTTGCCCGATGATTGACAAGCAATTGAGAATAAATGGATCTTCAAGAAGAAGACTGACGCTGACGGTAATATTACTGTCTACAAAGCTCGACTTGTCGCAAAAGGTTTTCGACAAGTTCAAGGGGTTGACTACGATGAGACCTTCTCACCCGTAGCGATGCTTAAGTCTGTCCGAATCATGTTAGCAATTGCCGCATTTTATGATTATGAAATTTGGCAGATGGATGTCAAAACTGCATTCCTAAATGGATTTATGGAAGAAGAGTTGTATATGATGCAACCAGAAGGTTTTGTCGATCCAAAGGGAGCTAACAAAGTGTGCAAGCTCCAGCGATCCATTTATGGACTGGTGCAAGCCTCTCGGAGTTGGAATAAACGCTTTGATAGTGTGATCAAAACATTTGGTTTTATACAGACCTTTGAAGAAGCCTGTATTTACAAGAAAGTGAGTGGGAGCTCTGTAGCATTTCTGATATTATATGTGGATGACATATTACTGATTGGAAATCATATAGAATTTCTGGATAGCATAAAGGGATACTTGAATAAGAGTTTTTCAATGAAAGACCTCGGTGAAGCTGCTTACATATTAGGCGTAAAGATCTATAGAGATAGATCAAGACGCTTAATTGGACTTTCACAAAGCACATACCTTGACAAGATTTTGAAGAATTTCAAAATGGATCAAGCAAAGAAAGGGTTCTTGCCTGTGTTACAAGGTGTGAAGTTGAGTCAGACTCAATGCCGGACCACTGCAGAAGATAGAGAGAAAATGAAAGATGTTCCCTATGCGTCAGCCATAGGCTCTATCATGTATGCAATGCTGTGTACCAGACCTGATGTGTGCCTTGCTATAAGTCTAGCAGGGAGGTGCCAAAGTAATCCAGGAGTGGATCACTTGACAGCGGTCAAGAACATCCAAAAGTACCTAAAAAGGACTAAGGATATGTTTCTCGAATATGGAGGTGACAAAGAGCTCATCGTAAACGGTTACGTTGATGCAAGATTTGACACTGATCCGGGCGATTCTAAATCGCAAACCACATACGTGTTTACATTAAACGGTGGAGCTGTCAGTTGGTGCAGTTCTAAACAGAGCGTCGTGGCGGGATCTACGTGTGAAGCGGAATACATAGCTACTTCGGAAGCAGCGAATGAATGAGTCTGGATGAAGGAGTTCATATCCGATCTAGGTGTCATACCTAGTGCATCGGGTCCAATGAAAATCTTTTGTGACAATACTGGTGCAATTGCCTTGGCAAAGGAATCCAGATTTCACAAGAGAACCAAGCACATCAAGAGACGCTTCAATTTCATCCGGGATCTAGTCCAGGTGGGAGACATAGAGATTTGCAAGATACATACGGATCTGAATGTAGCAGACCCGTTGACTAAGCCTCTTCCACGAGCAAAACATGATCAGCACCAAGGCTCCATGGGTGTTAGAATCATTACTGTGTAATCTAGATTATTGACTCTAGTGCAAGTGGGAGACTGAAGGAAATATGCCCTAGAGGCAATAATAAAGTTATTATTTATTTCCTTATATATCATGATAAAAGTTTATTATTCATGCTAGAATTGTATTAACCAGAAACATAATACATGTGTGAATACATAGACAAACAGAGTGTCACTAGTATGCCTCTACTAGACTAGCTTGTTAATCAAAGATGGTTATGTTTCCTAACCATGGACAAAGAGTTGTCATTTGATTAACAGGATGACATCATTAGATGAATGATCTGATTGGCATGACCCATTCCATTAGCTTAGCACCCGATCGTTTAGTATGTTGCTATTGCTTTCTTCATGACTTATACATGTTCCTATGACTATGAGATTATGAAACTCCCATTTGCCGGAGGAACACTTTGTGTGCTACCAAACGTCACAACGTAACTGGGTGATTATAAAGGAGCTCTACAGGTGTCTTCAAAGGTACATGTTGGGTTGGCGTATTTCGAGATTAGGATTTGTCACTCCGATTGTCGGAGAGGTATCTCTGGGCCCTCTCGGTAATGCACATCACATAAGCCTTGCAAGCATTGCAACTAATGAGTTAGTTGTGAGATGATGTATTACGGAACGAGTAAAGAGACTTGCTGGTAACGAGATTGAACTAGGTATTGAGATACCGACGATCGAATCTCGGGCAAGTAACATACCGATGACAAAGGGAACAACGTATGTTGTTATGCGGTCTGACCGATAAAGATCTTCGTAGAATATGTAGGAGCCAATATGAGCATCCAGGTTCCGCTATTGGTTATTGACCGGAGACGTGTCTCGGTCATGTCTACATTGTTCTCGAACCCGTAGGGTCCGCACGCTTAAGGTTTCGATGACAGTTATATTATGAGTTTATGAGTTTTGATGTACCGAAGTTAGTTCGGAGTCCCGCATGTGATCACGGACATGACGAGGAGTCTCGAAATGGTCGAGACATAAAGATTGATATATTGGACGGCTATATTCGGACACCGGAAGTGTTCCGGGTGATTTCGGAGAAAACCGAAGAGCCGGAGGGTTACCGGAACCCCCCCGAGAGAAGTAATGGGCCTTAGTGGGGAGAGAGAGGGGCATCCAGAGGTGGGCCACGCGCCTCCTCCCCCTGGTCCGAATTGGACTAGGAGAGGGGGGCGGCGGCCCCCCTTTCCCTCTCCCTCCCCACTTCTTTCCCCCTCCTAGTAGGAGTCCTACTCCTACTAGGAGGAGGACTCCTCCTTGGCGCGCCATAGAGGGCCGGCGGGCCTCCTCCCCTTGATCCTTTATATACGGGGGCAAGGGGCACCCCTAGACACAAGTTGATCCACGTGATCATATTCTTAGCCGTGTGCAGTGCTCCCTTTCACCATAGTCCTCGATAATATTGTAGCGGTGCTTAGGCGAAGCCCTGCGACGGTAGTGCATCAAGATCGTCACCACGCCATCGTGCTGACGGAACTCTTCCCCGACACTTTGCTGGATCGGAGTCCGGGGATCGTCATCGAGCTGAACGTGTGCTAGAACTCGGAGGTGCCGTAGTTTCGGTGCTTGATCAGTCGGGCCGTGGAGACGTACGACTACATCAACCAAACGCTTCCATTATCGATCTACAAGGGTACGTAGATCACACTCTCCCCTCTCATTGCTATGCATCACCATGATCTTGCGTGTGCGTAGGAAAATTTTGAAATTACTACGTTACCCAACACATATCCCGTTGAGGTAACTTAGTGTTATTCGAAATTTCTCCGGTTTCATGATTATCGGAATGAGTTTGTTAACAAGACTTGATCAACCTTGTTAGTGGATTCTTTTTTATGAGCATGGGAGGGATGAAACTAGAAGCACAAACTTCTGTACCCCACTTTTACTTTCTGTTATTTATATTAAATAAAGTAAAAATAATATTTTATGTCTGTTTCCCGACTTATCCGTGCAATATAAAAATATCCCGAAAATAAAAGTCCTCAGAATGCCATGCCAATTTAATATGATTTTTTCGGGAATATTTGAGGATTTACCGTGCAAAAATTACCGCGGGAGGAGCTGACACCTGGCCACGAGGGTGGTGGGCGCGCCCCCCTATAGGGCGCGCCCCCTGCCTCGTGAGCCCATGGTGGCCCTCCTCCACTTATCCCAGCACCCATCTTCTTCCTCTATCTCACACATACCCGAAAAACCAACTCAAGCACGAGTTCCAGCCACTTTTGCTATGATTTTCGATCTCCTTGCTCAAAGCACCTCTCGCAAAACTGCTTGGGGAGATTGTTCCTTGGTATGTGACTCCTCCATTGGTCCAATTAGTTTTTGTTCTAGTGCTTTATTCTATGCAAATTTGTGCTGCATAGGTGACCATGTTGTTGAGCTTGCATGTCAAATTTATATGGTTCCAAGTAGTTCTAATGCTTGATATAGGCTCTAGGCACTTGTAGGAGTAGTTGCTATCAATATTATTGAGTTTGGTTTACTTTTATTTTAAAGTTACTAAAAATTTCAGAATTTTTCAGAGAAAAACAATATGCTTAGGAAGATGTTCCAAGGTGGTTCCTCTAAGAAGCAAGGACCCAGGATTGCTATGCGCAATGCTGACGAGGATCCACCAAGAGACGCTCTAGTACGGCCTTGTGAATGGCCGTCGGAAAATTTTATGGACCGTGCGGGAATTAAAGAACAATTCAAAGCATATTTGCGCAATGCCGGTCTTGAGGATTTTGAGGCTAACAAATGCCCCCAGTATCATGATCTCACAAGTTCATTTGTAAGGAGGTTTGAGTATTCATCTTCGCGTAATTCTCCTTCAGTCATGTTTGATCTTTATGACAAATCTTATACCATGGACTTAGAGGATTTTACTTCTACTTGCAAACTTTCATCATGGGGTAGTGTTAGGGATCCCCCTAAATCTGAATTTAGAAACTTTCTTGCTAGTATAACTATGGGGGAATCTAGAGATATAACACAGGCTACCATAGGGAGCATTCACTTTCCTGTTATACATTATTTTGCTCTCTTCATCGGTAGATGCATAAATTCTAAGGATGAAGCATGTCACATGTGTGTCCCTGATCTTAGCATTCTTAGGAGTGCTGTGTTAGGAGACCAATCTTATCATATGGGAGCCATTGTAGCTCGTAGGTTGCATCATAATAGACATAATGGAGATTTCTTTGGAGGAATTTATGCAACCTGCTTAGCTCATTTTCTTGAGATAGACATTCGTGAGGGTGATATGGAGTTGCCTCCTGCATATTTAGAATATGACTCTATGGCTTCGCATCAGTTTGTCGAGAGGCCTGAATCACCTCTCTTATATCGTTTATTTTTTGATAAACGACGTGTTTTCCGTATTACTCTCCCTGCTCATGCCTTCTTTGATTCACAGGCAAAAGAAAGATATATTATTACCAGAGAGAAGTCAGAAGAGTACGAGAGGAGAGAGGAGGCAGCTCGACTCCACGCTGCAGCTCAGCAGGCGATAACCACTGCACATCAGTATGATCCCAACTATTCTTCCTCATCACAGTACGACCCCAACAACTATTATTATGGATATCCGCCAGGCCAGCCGTGGCCATAAACCAACTTAGGCGAAAAGCCTAAGCTTGGGGGAGTACGTATTTCTCACCGGCATTATATTTATGTTCACACACACTCATTGCTAGATGTCGGTGCTCATACTCTTTCACTGTAATATCCATGCTAGTTTATTTTCTTTTTCCTGCTTTCTTCTTGTGTGTTCGCTAAACCTTAAGAAAACCAAAAAAATAGTAGTAGTTTATTTTTTTGCTGTAGTAGTAATAATTAAAAAGAAAACCCAAAAATATTTCCTATTCTTCTTTTGCTTGTTGGGAGCTTTCCCGTGTAAATAGTTTTATTTCTTTTCTTTTCTTTGGGTGTCCGTAGGAGAAGACCATAATTAAATTGTTGAAGTGGCTCTTATATGCATCTTTGTTGAATTAACCCAGAGCCCATATTGCCTTGTCTTCTCCTGTTTATTGAATGCTCGCAGATTCCAGCTTAGTCCATTGCACGTACACTCTTATTATTATTCACACCGTTCGGTCATGCAAGTGAAAGGCAATTATGATGATATATGATGGACTGACTGAGATGAGAAAAGCTGGTATGAACTCGACCTCTTTTGTTTTTGTAAATATGATGAGTCCCTCGTTCTTGATTCAGCTTATTATGAATAAACATGTTTTCAATGACAATTAGAGATCATAGTTGCTTGTGCCATGCTTGATTAGCTATGAGTTATAATGGTTTACCTTGTGTGCCAACATGCTATTGAGATGATTATGATGTGGTATGATGGGGTGGTATCCTCCTTCGAATGGTTTAAGTGACTTGACTTGGCACATGTTCACACATGTAGTTGAAACAAATCAACATAGCCTTCACGATATTTATGTTCATGGTGGATTATATCTTACTCATGCTTGCATCCAATCTTTATTAATTTTAATGCATGTACATGGCTGTTGTCGCTCTCTAGTTGGCCGCTTCCCAGTCTTTTGCTAGCCTTCACTTGTACTAAGCGGGAATACTGCTTGTGCATCTAATCCCTTAAACCCCAAAGTTATTCCAGATGAGTCCACCATACCTTCCTATATGCGGTATCTACCTACCATTCCAAGTAAATTTGTATGTGCCAAACTCTAAACCTTCAAATAAACATTCTGTTTTGTATGCTCGAATAGCTCATGTATCAACCAAGGCTGTCCTTATCTTCCGTGTTAGGCGGATTATTCTCAAGAGGAGTGGACTCCGCTCCTCACTCACGAGAAAATGGATGGTCACCGGGATGCCCAGTCCCATGCTTTATGCAAACTAAATCAAAATTAATTGCAAACAAAACTCCCCCTGGGACCTGATGTATGTTGGAGGCACTCGTTGTTTCGAGCAAGCCATGGATTGATGTTTGTTGGTGGAGGGGGAGTATAAACTTTACCATTCTGTTTGGGAACCGCCTATAATGTGTTTAGCATGGAAGATATCGCCATCTCTTAGTTGTTACATTGACAATGAAAGTATACCGCTCAAAATACAATTTATCTCCATTTCAAAACCGAGCTCTGGCACCTCTACAAATCCCTGCTTCCCTCTGCGAAGGGCCTATCCATTTATTTTTATGTTGAGTCATCACCCTCTTATTAAAAAGCACTAGCTGGAGAGCACAGCTGTCATTTGCATTCATCACTGTTAATTTACATTGGGTATGACTATGATTGGATCTCTTTTACCATGAATTACAATGTCTAGTCAGTCCTTGATCTTTAAAAGTGCTCTGCATTTATGTTTTGCGGTCTCAGAAAGGGCTAGCGAGATACCATCTTGTTATATCATATTATGATTGTTTTGAGAAAGTGTTGTCATCCGAGATTTATTATTATGGCTTGCTAGTTGATTATGCTATTGATATGAGTAATCATGAGACCTGAGAATTATTGCAAATGTGGTTAGTTATGCTCTATGCTAAAAACTTGAATGCTGGCTTGACATAGTTACAACAACAAGAGCAAACAGAGTTTGTAAAAGTTTTTCTTTCTTTCTTTCAGTTTGTCAACTGAATTGCTTGAGGACAAGCAAGGGTTTAAGCTTGGGGGAGTTGATACGTCTCCGTCTTATCTACTTTTCCAAACACTTTTGCCCTTGTTTTGGACTCTAACTTGTATGATTTGAATGGAACTAACCCGGACTGACGCTGTTTTCAGCAGAATTGCCATGGTGTTGTTTTATGTGTAGAAAACAAATATTCTCGGAATGACCTGAAACTCCACGGAACATCTTAGAAAAAATAATAAAAAATCCTCGCCAAAAATGAAGACCAGGGGGCCCACACCCTTCTCACGAGGGTGGGGGGCGCCCCCCCTAGGGCGCGCCCCTACCTCGTGGCCCCCCTGGAAACCATCCGACGCCAACTCCACCTCCATATATTGAGTTTCAGGGAGAAAAAAATCAGAGAGAGGAAATCATCGCATTTTACGATATGGAGCCGCCGCCAAGCCCTAAAACCTCTCGGGAGGGCTGATCTGGAGTCCGCTCGGGGCTCCGGAGAGGGGGATTCGTCGCCGTCGTCATCATCAACCATCCTCCATCACCAATTTCATGATGCTCACCACCGTGCGTGAGTAATTCCATCGTAGGCTTGCTGGACGGTGATGGGTTATGTCGTGGAATTGTCACGGCAGATGTCTTTAGTGTCAGGACTTAGTCGCGAGGCCAACGCATCTATGTGGTAGCTTGAGAGGGGTTGAGCGGGACGAGAGACGCGATGTTTTACCCAGGTTCGGCCCCTCACGGTGGAGGTAAAAGCCTACATCCTGCTTCATTGATATTGATGATGATGATCACGGTTACAAGAGTGCTCTATCTCGAGAGCTATTGTCTAAACCTAACTTGTCCAACTTGTGGAACTTGTGAATCTTGTCCCTCTTGGGGTGCCCTGCCCCTCCTTATATATGTTGAAGGGGCGGGTTACATGTGGAGTCCAACTCGGACTTTAACTAAAACTATTTTGACTTCCCTTCCTGGGCTTCTTAACGTCTGCCGGTTTAACATTGGTCTGCCGGTTTAACATTGTTCTGCCGGTTTTACATTGTCTGCCGGTTTAACATTGTCTGCCGGTTTACCGTCTGTCTTAGCCATCTGTCTTGACTCTCTGTCTTAACTCTCCACCGGTTTACCATCCACCGGTTTACCAAGTCCCAGCCGGTTTAACATTCCAGCTGGGTCATACCGCGGGGTATATCCCCGACAGGTTGGATGAGATTTATCATGTAATCGAGTTAGTTTTGTTAGGGTTTGATCCCTAGTATTCATTATGTTCTGAGATTGATGTTGCTATGACTTTGCTATGCTTAATGCTTGTCACTAGGGCCCGAGTGCCATGATTTCAGATCTGAACCTATTATGTTTTCATGAATATATGTGAGTTCTTGATCCGATCTTGCAATTCTATAGTCACCTACTATGTGTTATGATCCGGCAACCCCAAAGTGACAATAATCGGGACCACTCCCAGTGATGACCATAGTTTGAGGAGTTCATGTATTCACTATGTGCTAATGCTTTGTTCCGGCTCTCTATTAAAAGGAGGCCTTAATATCCCTTAGTTTCCAATAGGACCCCGCTGCCATGGGAGGGTAGGACAAAAGATGTCATGCAAGTTCTTTTCCATAAGCACGTATGACTATATACGGAATACATGCCTACATTACATTGATGAATTGGAGCTAGTTCTGTGTCACCCTATGTTATGTCTGTTACATGATGAACCGCATCCGACATAATTATCCATCACTGATCCGGTGCCTACGAGTTTTCCATATACTGGTTCTCGCTTATTTACTTTCCCGCTGCTACTGTTACAATCACTACAAAATACCAAAAACATTACTTTTGCTGTCTTTACTTTTGTTGCTGCTACCACCACTATCATATTACTTTGCTACTAAACACTTTGCTACAGATACTAAGTTTCCAGGTGTGGTTGAATTGACAACTCAGCTGCTAATACTTGAGAATATTCTTTGGCTCCCCTTGTGTCGTATCAATAAATTTGGGTTGAATACTCTACCCTCGAAAGCTGTTGCGATCCCCTATAATTGTGGGTTATCACTTAGTTATTTACTTTGCCTTTATTTTACCTTGCATCTTTATCATAAAAATACCAAAAATCTTATCTTATCATATCTATCAGATCTCACTCTCGTAAGTGGCCCTATAGGGATTGACAACCCCTATTTGCGTTGGTTGTGAGGATTTATTTGTTTTGTGCAGGTACGAGGGACTCGCGCGTAGCCTCCTACTGGATTGATACCTTGGTTCTCAAAAACTGAGGGAAATACTTGCGCTACTTTGTTGCATCATCCCTTCCTCTTCGGGGAAAACCAACGCAGTGCTAAAAGAGGTAGCACTATTCTAGGGCAAAGAGTTGACAAGAAACTAAATGCTATTCAATATGCTAGTAAAACTCTAGACAATGCCCAGAGAAATTATGCTACTACTGAAAAAGAATTCTTAGCACTTGTATTTGCTTGTGATAAGTTCAGACCTTATATTGTTGATTCCAAAGTAACTATTC
Organism: Triticum aestivum; assembly: GCF_018294505.1. Lineage (NCBI taxonomy): Eukaryota > Viridiplantae > Streptophyta > Magnoliopsida > Poales > Poaceae > Triticum > Triticum aestivum. Next base: position 487,928,479 of record NC_057806.1, read on the forward strand.
ACACTAATCATGCTGCTATTAAATATCTTATGGAAAAGAAAGATGCTAAACCTAGACTTATTAGATGGGTTCTCTTGCTACAAGAATTTGATTTGCATATTATTGATAGAAAGGGAGCTGAGAACCCCATTGCAGACAACTTGTCTAGGTTAGAGAATGTTCTTGATGACCCACTACCTATTGATGATAGCTTTCTTGATGAACAATTAAATGTCATAAATGCTTCTCAGACTGCTCCATGGTATGCTGATTATGCTAATTATATTGTTGCTAAATTTATACCACCTAGTTTCACATACCAACAAAAGAAAAAGTTCTTCTATGATTTGAGACATTACTTTTGTGATGACCCACATCTTTATAAAGAAGGAGTAGATGGTATTATTAGATGTTGTGTACCTGAGCATGAAGATGAACAGATCCTATGCAAGTGTCACTCCGAGGCTTATGGAGGACACCATGCTGGAGATAGAACTGCACACAAGGTATTGCAATCCGGTTTTTATTGGCCTACTCTCTCCAAGGATGCCCGTAAGTTTGTCTTGTCTTGTGACGAATGTCAAAGAATTGGTAATATTAGTAGACGTCAAGAAATGCCTATGAATTATTCACTTGTTATTGAACCGTTTGATGTTTGGGGCTTTGATGTTATTGGCCTACTCAAATTAATTTTGCAAAAGACCGTTAATAGATCTAGAAAGAATTGATCCAAGAAACTTGATGATGCATTATGGGCCTATAGAACTGCAATAAAAATCCTATGGGTATGTCTCCGTATAAAATGGTTTATGGAAAAGCATGTCATTTACCTCTCGAACTAGAACATAAGGCTTATTGGGCTATTAAAGAGCTCAATTATGATTTCAAACTTGTCGGTGAGAAGAGGTTATTTGACATTAGCTCACTTGATCAATGGAGAACCCAAGCCTATGAGAATGCCAAATTGTTTAAAGAAAAAGTTAAAAGATGGCATGACAAAAGGATACAGAAGCGTGAGTTCAATGTAGGTGATTATGTATTGCTATACAACTCTCGTTTAAGATTTTTTGTAGGAAAACTTCTCTCTAAATGGGAAGGTCCTTACGTTATCGAGGAGGTCTATCGTTCCGGCGCCATAAAAATCAACAACTTCGAAGGCACAACGGTTAAAGAATCAAACATTATATCTCAGGTAATCCTATAAATGTTGAAACCAATGTTATTGAAACCGTAAACCCAGAGGAATACATAAGGGACACTTTTCGGAACGTTTTAGACTCCGAAAAGGAATAGGTATGTGGTACGGTAAGTAAACCGACTCCAAAATAGTTCTAATGGCAATTTTTCTCCATTTTGGAATATTAAAAAAATAGAAAAATATGAAGCAGTCTAGGAAGGACACGAGGGCTCCACGAGGGTGGAGGGCGCGCCCCTGCCTTGCGGGCACCTCGTGTGCTCTCCGGACTCCGTCTTCTTACATGTTACGTATTTTGGTCGGTAAAAATTCATTATATAATCTCCCGGAGGTCTTGACTCCTGTATCAGCAAATATCTCCTGTCTTTGTTTCGAGCTGTCCTGCTGCAGATTAGAGCAACATGTCGTCCCAGGATTCGGAAGGAGAAAGCTATGTGGCTGACTACCTTGCAGATCCTATGGTCTATGGGGATGTGTCTTGGAAATATGCCCTAGAGGCAATAATAAAATGGTTATTATTGTATTTTCTTGTTCATGATAATTGTCTATTGTTCATGCTATAATTGTATTAACCGGAAACCGTAATACATATGTGAATACATAGACCACAACATGTCCCTAGTAAGCCTCTAGTTGACTAGCTCGTTGATCAACAGATGGTCATGGTTTCCTGACCATGGACATTGGATGTCATTGATAAGGGGATCACATCATTAGGAGAATGATGTGATGGACAAGACCCAATCCTAAGCCTAGCACAAGACCCTGTAGTTCGTATGCTAAAGCTTTTCTAATGTCAAGTATCATTTCCTTAGACCATGAGATTGTGCAACTCTCGGATACCGTAGGAATGCTTTGGGTGTACCAAACGTCACAACGTAACTGGGTGGCCATAAAGGTGCACTGCGGGTATCTCCGAAAGTGTCTGTTGGGTTGGCACGAATCGAGACTGGGATTTGTCACTCCGTGTAACAGAGAGGTATCTCTGGGCCCACTCAGTAGGACATCATCATAATGTGCACAATGTAACCAAGGAGTTGATCACGGGATGATGTGTTACGGAATGAGTAAAGAGACTTGCCGGTAACGAGATTGAACAAGGTATCGGGATACCGACGATCGAATCTCGGGCAAGTATCGTACCGATAGACAAAGGGAATTGAATACGGGATTGATTGAATCCTCGACATCGTGGTTCATCCGATGAGATCATCGTGGAGCATGTGGGAGCAAACATGGGTATCCAGATCCCGCTGTTGGTTATTGACCGGAGAGTTGTCTTGGTCATGTCTACATGTCTCCCGAACCCGTAGTGTCTACACACTTAAGGTTCGGTGACGCTAGAGTTGTAGAGATATTAGTATGCGGTTAACCGAAAGTTGTTCGGAGTCCCGGATGAGATCTCGGACGTAACGAGGAGTTTCAGAATGGTCCGGAGGTAAAGATTTATATATAGGAAGTCCAGTTTCGGCCACCGGGAGAGTTTCAGGAGTCATCGGTATTGTACCGGGACCATCGGAAGGGTCCCGGGGGTCCACCGGGTGGGGCCACCTATCCCGGTGGGCCCCATGGGCTGAATGAGCATGGGAACCAGCCCCTGGTGGGCTGGTGCGCCCCCTTGGGCCTCCCATGCGCCTAGGGTTGGAAACCCTAAGGGGTGGGGGCGCCTCCACTTGGCTTGGAGGCCAAGCCACCCCTAGGGCTGCCGCCCCATCCCTAGATGGGATCTACAAGGGGCCGGCGCCCCCCTAGGCCCCTATATATAGTGGAGGGGAGGGAGGGCAGCCGCACCTGAAGCCCTGGCGCCTCCCTCCCTCCCGTGACACCTCTTCCTCCCCGCTTGTGCTTGGTGAAGCCCTGCCGGGATCCCGCTACTTCCACCACCACGCCGTCGTGCTGCTGGATCTCCATCAACTTCTCCTCCCCCCTTGTTGGATCAAGGAGGAGACGTCTCCGCTCCGTACGTGTGTTGAACGCGGAGGTGCCGTCCGTTCGGCGCTAGGATCATCGGTGATTTGGATCACGACGAGTACGACTCCATCAACCCCGTTCTCTTGAACGCTTCCGCTTAGCGATCTTCAAGGGCATGAAGATGCACTCTCTCTCTCTCATTGATAGATGACTCCATAGATTGATCTTGGTGATGCATAGAAAATTTTAAATTTCTGCTACGATCCCCAACAGTGGCATCATGAGCTAGGTCTATGCGTAGATTCTATGCACGAGTATAACACAAAGTAGTTGTGGGCGATGATTTGTTCAATTTGCTTGCCGTTACTAGTCTTATCTTGATTCGGCGGCATTGTGGGATGAAGTGGCCCGGACCGACCTTACACGTACGCTTACGTGAGACTGGTTCCACCGACTGACATGCACTTGATGCATAAGGTGGCTGGCGGGTGTCTGTCTCTCCCACTTTAGTCGGATCGGATTCGATGAAAAGGGTCCTTATGAAGGGTAAATAGAAATTGGCATATCACCGTTGTGGTTTTGCGTAGGTAAGAAATGTTCTTGCTAGAAACCCATAGCAGCCACATAAAACATGCAACAACAATTAGAGGACGTCTAACTTGTTTTTGCAGGGTATGCTATGTGATGTGATATGGCCAAAAGGATGTGATGAATGATATATGTGATGTATGAGATTGATCATGTTCTTGTAATAGGAATCACGACTTGCATGTCGATGAGTATGATAACCGACAGGAGCCATAGGAGTTGTCTTAATTTATTTATGACCTGCGTGTCAATGAAAACGCCATGTAATTACTTTACTTTATTGCTAACCATTAGCCATAGTAGTAGAAGTAATAGTTGGCGAGGCAACTTCATGAAGACACGATGATGGAGATCATGGTGTCATGCCGGTGACGATGGTGTTCATGCCGTGCCTCGAAGATGGAGATCAAAGGCGCAAGATGATATTGGCCATATCATGTCACTTTATGATTTGCATGTGATGTTTGTCATGTTTACATCTTATTTGCTTAGAATGACGGTAGCATAAATAAGATGATCCCTCGCAATAATTTCAAGAAAGTGTTCCCCCTAACTGTGCACCATTGCTAAGGTCCGTTGTTCCGAAGCACCACGTGATGATCGGGTGTGATAGGTTCTAACGTTCGCATACAACGGGTGTAAGCCAGATTTACACACGTAATACACTTAGGTTAACTTGACGAGCCTAGCATGTACAGACATGGCCTCGGAACACGGAAGACCGAAAGGTCCAACATGAGTCGTATAGTGGATACGATCAACATGAAGATGTTCACCGATGATGACTAGCCCGTCTCACGTGATGATCGGACACGGCCTAGTTGACTCGGATCATGTATCACTTAGATGACTAGAGGGATGTCTATCTAAGTGGGAGTTCATTGAATAATTTGATTAGATGAACTTAATTATCATGAACATAGTCAAAAGGTCTTTGCAAATTATGTCGTAGCTCAATCTTTGGTTCTACTGTTTTAGATATGTTCCTAGAGAAAATTTAGTTGAGAGTTGACAATAGCAATTATGCGGACTGGGTCCGTGAACTGAGGATTGTCCTCATTGCTGCACAGAACGGCTATGTTCTTAATGCACCGCTCAGTGCGTTGAACCTCGAGCGTCATCTGTAGATGTTGGGAAACATCTGACATACACGTTTTGATGACTACGTGATAGTTCAGTGCGTAATGCTAACGGTTTAGAATTGTGGTATCAAAGACGTTTTTGAAACGTCGCAGAACATATGAGATGTTCCAAAGACTGAAATTGGAATTCCAGACTAGTGCCCACATCAAGAGGTATGAGACCTCTGACAAGTTTCTTAAGCCTGCAAACTAAGGGAGAAAAACTCAATTGTTGAGCATGTGCTCAGATTGTCTGAGTACTGCAATCGCTTGAATCGAGTGGGAGTTAATCTTCCAGATGAGATAGTGATAGTTCTCCATAGTCACTGCCACCAAGCTATTAGAGCTTAGTGATGAACTATAACATATCAGGGATAGACATGATGATCCTTGAGCAATTCGCGATGTTTGACACCGTGAAAGTAGAAATCAAGTAGGAGCATCAATTGTTGATGGTTAGTAAAACCACTAGTTTCAAGAAGGGCAAGGGAAAGAAGGGATACTTCATGAGACGGCAAATCAGTTGCTGCTCTAGTGAAGAAACCCAAGGTTGAACCAAACTCGAGACTAAGTGCTCCTATAATGAGGGGAACGGTCACTGAAGCAGAACTACCCTAGATACTTGGTAGATGAGAAGGCTGGGAAGGTCGACAGAAGTATTTTGGATATACGTCGTACTTTACTAGTACTCCTAGTAGCACCAGGGTAATAAATACCGGTTCGGTTGCTAAGCGTTAGTAACTCAAAATAAAAGGATGCGGAGACTAGCTAAAGGTGAGATGACGATATGTGTTGGAAGTGTTTCCAAGGTTGATGTGATCAAACATCGCACGCTCCCTCTACCATCGGGATTGGTGTTAAACCGAAATAATTGTTATTTGGTGTTTGCGTTGAGCATAGACATGATTGGATTATGTTTATCGCCACACGGTTATTCATTTAAGGAGAATAATGGTTACTCTGTTTATTTGAATAATACCTTCAATGGTCTTGCACCTAAAATGAATGGTTTATTGAATCTCGATCGTAGTGATACACATGTTCATGCCAAAAGATATAAGATAGTAATGATAGTACCACGTACTTGTGGCACTGCCATTTGAGTCATGTTGGTATAAAATGCATGAAGAAGCTCCATGTTGATGGATCTTTGGACTCACTCGTTTTTTTGAAAGGATTGAGACATGCGAACCATGTCTATTGGTAGATATGCATGAAGAAACACCATGCAGATGAATCGTTTTGACTCACTTGATTTTGAATCACTTGAGACATGCAAATCATACCACATGGGCAAGATGACTGAAAGGCCTCGTTTTCAGTAAGATGGAACAAGAAAGCAACTTGTTGGAAGTAATACATTTTGATGTGTGCAGTCCAATGAGTGCTGAGGCACGCAGTGGATATCGTTATGTTCTTACTTCCCAGGTGATTTCAGTAGATGCTGAGTATATTTACTTGATGAAACACAAGTCTGAATTATTGAAAGGTTCAAGTAATTTCAGAGTGAAGTTGAAGATCGTCGTGACAAGATGATAAAATGTCTATGATATGATCATAGAGATGAATATCTGAGTTACGAGTTTGGCACACAATTAAGACATTGTGGAAATTGTTTCACAACTAATACCGCCAGGACCACCATAGTGTGATGGTGTGTCCGAACATCACAACTGCACCCTATTGGATATGGTGCATACCATGATGTCTCTTATCGAATTACCACTATCGTTTATGGGTTAGGCATTAGAGACAACCACACTCACTTTAAATAGGGCACCACACAATTCCGTTGAGACGACACCGTATGAACTATGGTTTAGAGAAACCTAAGCTGTCGTTTTTTAAAAGCTTGGTGCTGCGATGCTTATGTGAAAAAGTTTCAGGCTGATAAGCTCGAACCCAAAGCGGATAAATGCATCTTCATAGAATACCCAAAAATAGTTGGGTATACCTCCTGTTTTAGATCCGGAAGCAAAAGTGATTGTTTCTAGAAACGGGTCCTTTCTCGAGGAAAAGTTTCTCTCAAAAGAATTGAGTGGGAGGATGGTGGAGACTTGATGAGGTTATTGAACCGTCACTTCAACTAGTGTGTAGCAGGGCACAGGAAGTTGTTCCTGTGGCACCTACACCAATTGAAGTTGAAGCTTATGATAGTGATCATGAAACTTCGGATCAAGTCACTACCAAACCTCATAGGTCGACAAGGATGCATACTACTTCAGAGTGGTACGTAATCCTATCTTGGAAGTCATGTTGATAGACAGCAATTAACCTACGAGCTATGGAGAAGCGATGGTGGGCTCGGATTCTGACGAATGGCTCGAGGCCATAAAATCTGAGAGAGGATCCATGTATAAAAACAAAGTATAGACTTTGGAAGAACTACTTGATGGTCGTAAGGCTGTTGGGTGCAGATGGATTTTAAAAGGAAGACGGACAATGATGGTAAGTGTCACCATGAAGAAAGCTCGACTTGTCATTAAGATGTTTTCCAACAAGTTCAAGGAGTTGACTACGATGAGACTTTCTCACTCGTAGCGATGCTAAGAGTCTGTTGGAATTATGTTAGCAGTTACTGCATTATTTATGAAATCTTGCAGATAGGATGTAAAAAACATTGTTTCCTCGACATTTTTCTTGAGGAAAGGTTGTATGTGATACAACCAGAAGGTTTTGTCAATCCTGAAAGATGCTGACAAGTATGCAAAGCTCCAGCAATCCTTCTAAGGACTGGAGTAAGCATCTCGGAGTTGGAATGTACGCTTTGATGAGATGATCAAAGATTTTGCATTTATACAAAGTTTATGAGAAACTTGTATTTCCAAAGAAGTGAGTGGGAGCACTATAGAATTTTTGATGAGTATATGTTGTTAACATATTGTTGATCAGAAATGATGTAGAATTTCTGGAAAGCATGCAAGGTTATTTGAAAAGTGTTTTTCAATGGAAAACCTGGATTAAGCTACTTGAACATTGAGCATCAAGATCTATAAGGATGGATCAAAATCGCTTAATAGTACTTTCAAATGAACACACACCATGAATTTTTTTTGAAGGAGTTCAAAAATGGATCGACAAAGAAAGAGTTCTTGGTTGTGTTATAAGGTATGAGTATTGAGTAAAACTCAAGACCTGACCACGGCAGAATAGAGAGAAAGGACGAAGGTCGTCCCCTATGCTTTAGACGTAGGCTCTAAAGTATGCTATGTTGTTACCGCACCTGAAGTGTGCCAAGCCATGAGTCGGTCAAGGGGTACAAGTGTGATCTAGGAATGGATCACAGGACAACGGTCAAGGTTATCCTTAGTAACTAGCGGACTAAGGAATTTTCTCGATTATGGAGGTGGTAAAAGAGTTCGTCGTAAAGGGTTACGTCGATGCAAACTTTGACACTAATCCGGATGACTCTGAGTAGTAAACCGGATTCGTGTAGTAGAACAGTTATTTGGAATAGCTCCAAGTAGCGCGTGGTAGATGCATCTACAAGATGACATAGAGATTTGTAAAGCACACATGGATCTGAAAGGTTCACACCCATTGACTGATAAAACCTCTCTCACAAGCAAGATATGAACATACCCCATGGGTGTTGGATTCATTACAATCACATAGTGATGTGAACTATATTATTGACTCTAGGGCAAGTGGGAGACTGTTGGAAATATGCCCTAGAGGCGATAATAAAATGGTTATTATTGTATTTCCTTGTTCATGATAATTGTCTATTGTTCATGCCATAATTGTATTAACCGGAAACTGTAATACATATGTGAATACATAGACCACAACATGTCCCTAGTAAGCCTCTAGTTGACTAGCTCGTTGATCAATAGATGGTCATGGTTTCCTGACCATGGACATTGGATGTCATTGATAACGGGATCACATCATTAGGAGGATGATGTGATGGACAAGACCCAATCCTAAGCCTAGCACAAGATCGTGTAGTTCGTATGCTAAAGCTTTTCTAATGTCAAGTATCATTTCCTTAGACCATGAGATTGTGCAACTCCCGGATACCGTAGGAATGCTTTGGGTGTACCAAACGTCACAACGTAACTGGGTGGCCATAAAGGTGCAGTGTGGGTATCTCCGAAAGTGTCTGTTGGGTTGGCACGAATCGAGACTGGGATTTGTCACTCCGTGTAACGGAGAGGTATCTCTGGGCCCACTCGGTAGGACATCATCATAATGTGCACAATGTGACCTAGGAGTTGATCATGGGATGATGTGTTACGAAACGAGTAAAGAGACTTGCCTGTAACGAGATTGAACAAGGTATCGGGATATCGACGATCGAATCTCGGGCAAGTATCGTATCGATAGACAAAGGGAATTGAATACGGGATTGATTGAATCCTTGACATCGTGGTTCATCCGATGAGATCATCATGGAGCATGTGGGAGCCAACATGGGTATCCAGATCCCACTGTTAGTTATTGACCGGAGAGTTGTCTCGGTCATATCTACATGTCTCCCGAACCCGTAGGGTCTACACACTTAAGTTTGGTGACGCTAGAGTTGTAGAGATATTAGTATGCGGTTAACCGAAAGTTATTCGGAGTCCCGGATGAGATCCTGGATGTCACGAGGAGTTCTGGAATGATCCGGAGGTAAAGATTTATATATAGGAAGTCCAGTTTCGGCCACCGGGAGAGTTTCGGGAGTCATCGGTATTGTACCGGGACCACCGGAAGGGTCCCGGGGGTCCACCGGGTGGGGACACCTATCCCGGAGGGCCCCATGGGCTGAAGGGGCGTGAACCAGCCCCTGGTGGGCTGGTGGTCCCCCTTGGGCCTCCCATGCGCCTAGGGTTGGAAACCCTAAGGGGTGGGGGCGCCTCCACTTGGCTTGGAGGCCAAGCCACCCCTAGGGCTGCCGCCCCCTCCCTAGATGGGATCTACAAGGGGCCAACGCCCCCCTAGGCCCCTATATATAGTGGAGGGGAGGGAGGGCAGCCGCACCTGAAGCCCTGGCGCCTCCCTCCCTCCTGTGACACCTCTTCCTCCCCGCTTGTGCTTGGCGAAGCCCTGCCGGGATCCCGCTACTTCCACCACCACGCCCTTGTGCTGCTGGATCTCCATCAACTTCTCCTCCCTCCTTGCTGGATCAAGAAGGAGGAGACGTCTCCGCTGCGTACGTGTGTTGAATGCGGAGGTGCCGTCCGTTCGGCGCTAGGATCATCGGTGATTTGGATCACGACGAGTACGACTCCATCAACCCCGTTCTCTTGAACGCTTCCGCTTAGTGATCTTCAAGGGTATGAAGATGCACTCTCTCTCTCTCTCTCTCTCTCGTTGCTAGATGACTCCATAGATTGAGCTTGGTGATGCGTAGTAAATTTTAAATTTCTGCTACGATCCCCAATAATGTGGAGCATTGTGGTTAGACCACAGAAGAAGAAAAGGACTATGAACCCAAGGGAAGGGAGGAGACGATCTCAGAAGAAGATGAAGTCCCATTACCTCAACCTGGGTACATGCATGTCGAGTTCAAAAAGTTAAGCCTCCTGAATAGAGTAAAGAAACCTAAGACCGAGTTTATCCCTTTTCGCCTCTTGCAGGAAAACAAGCAGGAACTATGCAAAAAGATACTCAGCCTGGAGCAGGAGATCAAGGACCTAAGGGACCAAAATTCTTTCCTCAAGCGCAAATTAAGGAAGAAGCCTACGCCATCATCACCACCATCTTCTTCACCAACAAAGAAGAACTGAGCATCGGGTATGGGCACTCCCCTTGGCAACTGCCAAGCTTGGGGGAGGTGCCCCGGTATCGTATCACCATCACTTTTATCTTTACCATTTTTCTTAGTTCGATCCTTTTGATAATATTTTGATCTAGTAGAATAATAGTTCTTAGTATGATCTAGTTGTGAGTTGTGCTTTATGATCCTTCTATGTAATCGAGTCCGTGAGCTATATATAATAAAGATTAGTGTTGAGTCAAGGGCTTGATGATTTTGCTATGATCCTGAGGGAATAAAATGAAAAGAGAAAGAAATAAAAAGAAGTAAAAGAGATTATATGGATCTTATGGGGAGTAATGAGCTCACATATAAAGAGTATGATGAATAAAAGTTGTTGAGAGTTGACAAACATAGTTTTGGTCATCGTTGCAATTAATAGGAAGTAATAAAGAAAGAGAGGTCTTCACATATAAATACACTATCTTGGACATCTTTTATGATTGTGAGAACTCATTAAAATATGACATGCTAAAGAGTTGACGTTGGACAACAAAGATGTAACACCCTGGTGTAATGATGCTACAGTAATCCCAGAGATCAAGCTAATCATTTTGCTATAACAGTGCTTAGTCACTTTGATCTATATTCCTTTTCAAATTCCAGTTGAATTCAACTTCAATATTTTGTGTGAAATTCAAAATGCTCAAACATGAAAACTAAAATGTTCATCATGTGTAAAATATTCTCCTGGTAATATTGGTGGTGATCCAACATTTTTGCAAAATGCCTATGTGGCCTAAAATAGCTAAAACATAAAACCTATAAAAAATTAAAAAAAGAGAAAAGGGAGAGAGAGAGAGCAACCCCCCTCCCTGGACTACAACCACCTGGGCCGGCCCACTCAAGCTGGGCAGCCCACTCCCCCTCCGCGGTTGTCTCCCCCCTCGCACTTTTCCATGAACCGAGTCGCTACAGGTGCCGTCCCTGTCGGACCCGCCTCGCCGGCGACGCCCGGGCGAGGGGATAAGGCCTGCACCTCCTCGGCTCCTCGGTCCCCTCCTCCACTTGCACCAGAGCCACCCCCTCGCTCCCCTCTCTCCCTCGCTCGTGCTCTCTCTTTTCCCCACCTTGCCCGAGAGCTCGCCACCGTTCTCCGTCGACCCCGCGCCCGCTGGCCCTGTCGGTGAGATCCGCCGGGGTCGACTCCTTCTACTGGCGCCCTCCTCTGGAACCGGGAAGCACCGCAGTCGCCGTTCGTCCTCGTCCCCATCTCCAGCCGCCGTCGATCTTCTTCGTCTCCGGCGCCGTCTCGGCTGCTACTAAACCTTTGAGGGCCTCCGTGCGCTGCTCGGTGAGCACCCGCACCCCTTCTCCTTCCCGTAGGCGCTCGCATAGCTCTTCTAGCTAGCTGCTGCACTGTTGCCACCGTGGCCGAGCTCTGTTCGCCGCCGACGAGCCCGTGGTCGTGGCCATGGCCCTTGTCACGCTCGCCTGAGGCCTCCGTCGTGCTCCTGGTGCTTGCAGGAACGCAACGCGTGCACACACGCTTCCTACTGTGCCCCTTAGCACCTACCTCGATGGGCGCCCGAACGCGTCGCCGCCGGTGACGCCGCAGCTCCCACCTCCGGCCGCACCAGCCGCTCCGGCCACCACCCTTCGATGCGCGGTCGAGTGGCCGTTCAAACACGACCAGCCGCGGTCGATTTGGAGCCCCGTAGCACGATCCCTGTCCGCGCCCGAACTGCCGTCCGCCGTGTCTATCACCGGCGACGTTCTGGCCATCCCCGAGTCCAACTGGTAACGCCATCGCGCATGTGACGTCAAGCCACGTTGAACGCGCCTAGTCACGGGTCCGGAGACCCACCGTAGCGCGAAAATCCTCGCCGGAGCAGTTCTGGCGCCATCGCCAATGTGGCGCCCACGTGGTTGCATTTGGGTCACTGGCAACTGGGTCCCACGGGCCCTGTTGACCAATTGACCGGGTCAACTTTGCTGACTGTGCATGGTTGACCCTGACAAGTGGGTCCCCCCTTTTTGTTAATTACTATAAATAAGTTTTTATAAAATAACTTAATTAGTTAAACTAAATAGTCAATGACATGTGGGGCCCAGCTGCTAATTAACCACGTTTAATCAAAATAACCCACTGTTAGCCCTCTGTCTATGACATGTAGGACCCACTGGTCAGTTTGACCTGGACAGCCGTCCTGTTGACTGCTGATGTCACAGTGATGTCATGCTGACGTCTGATTCTCTTTTATGTTAATTTAATAATTCCAGAATATTATTTAAATCTTTAGAAATTCGTAGAAATTAAACCGTAGCTCGGATGAAAATGTTTTCTATATGAAAGTTGCTCAGAAAAATCCAATGAATCCAAATGCGCGGTCCATTCACCTGTCACATGCCCCTAGCATGCTGAACATGGAACCGTCCCCTCTCTTTCATCTGTCCGAAATCCGCCTAACGGCGGGAATTCATCCTCGGATGTTTATCCCCTCCGTCTGCGACGTGTAGTACTACGTTAGGACAACCCTAGCTCTGCCCATCGTCATGTTATGCCTTGTGATGCATTGTTTGCTCTGTATTTACTGTTTCTTTCCCCCTCTTCTCTCCGGTAGACTCCGAGACCGATGTTGCCCCTGTGATCGACTACGTCGACGACGACCCCTCCTTGCCAGAGCAAGCAGGCAAGCAAACCCCCCCTTGAGCATTCCGATATCGCCTATTTCTTTCCCTCTTATGCTTGCATTAGAACTACTACTGCTTTCTGTATAATCCTACTCTGATGCATGGCCTGTTGTTGTTACCTACTTTCATACCTTACCTGCCTATCCTAAACTGCTTAGTATAGGTTGGTTAGTGATCCATTAGTGACCCCCACCTTGTCCTAGTTGCCTCGCTTTATGTTCGATGACTCGATCATCGTGATCGACGTCCAGGCCCCGACACCGCACATCACCCCCCCTAGTTGTACGACTCTACAGAATTACCATCGAGTGCCGAGGGTGGAACCTCTTACATCACACCTGATGAGATCTTTGTAGTGTAGCTATTCGGTCATGGTCATTGAGGGTGATTCCACCTTAACCACTTCCGTTACGGCTCTGTTGTGGAACCCCTCAAGTGTGAACCTCGAGGGTGGATCCTCTTACGTTCACCTTGATGATAACATCGAGTGGAATTCACCGGGGGTGATTCCTCGGGTTTTCCCCTTGGTGTTAGACACACAGTTACTATGGTTACTATGACTTTGCACTGAGCCATGTTACTAAAGACGGGTCGGCCCTGAGGGGTACCCATGCGAGCTTATTAGCAAGTGATGTGGAGTCGGGTTGACCTGGAAGGTGCCCGCGAGATACTTACGAGGCGTGGCAGGGCATTCTTAGCCCTTGCCGCAAGTACTCGATACAGGGCGACGGGGTCACACCGATCGTGAGTCTTTGCTCGTTACTGTGTGCTCCTAATCCACTACGATTTGGATATTTGATCCGAGGGGCCTCTGGCCTGATAGCACTAACCATCACGTGGGCATTGTATGGGCGTTCTGCATCGTATGCATCAGCCGAAGCTTATTAGACGTCAGCGACTGAGCGACGCGCGCCGGGTTGAACTGGTAAGCACCTGCCTTTTTGAAGGAGGTAGCTAGGTCTGCTCACCGGCCGCCCACGCAACATGCAGGAGTTCCCGGGGCGATGCCCCAAGACCCCTAGGGGCATAGGATTAGTCCGGTGTGCTTGACCTCTCTATTAAGCCTAGGTCGGGTTGCGGTGTATTGTTTGGCCGAGGCCGGGCATGACCCAGGAAAGTGTGTCCGGCTGAAGTTAATCGAGCGTGGTGGGTAAGTTGGTGCACCCCTGCAGGGAAGAGAACATCTATCGATAGCCTGTCCTACGGTAACGGACACTTGGAGTTGTATCCCGATCGATACAACTAGAACTGGATACTTGTGATGAGAATGGATTGTGATGAGAAATGGATAGTATGGCTCTGGGATTGCTTTCTCGCAGGGAGTCGAGAGAGGATCTCTGGCCGAGGTTCATAACACTACTACTACTTTACATTGTGTTGATCTGTACTCTTCTATATGCTGTAAGATGCTTGAAGATGCTAGTCTTCGATAAACTAGGCTTTCCCCTTCTCTTCTGGCATTCTGCAGTTTAGTCCACAGTTACAGCCCATTTCCTTTGATACAGATGCATACTTAGTTTAGATCTGATGTAAGTCTTGCGGGTACTTTGGATGAGTACTCACAGTTGCTTTGCTACTTCTTTTTCCCCATACCCGATTGTTGCGACCAGATGACGGATCCCAGGAGCCAGACGACGCCACTGATGACTACTACTACCCGGAGGATGCCTACTACTATGTGAAGACCGCAGACGACTAGGAGTAGTTAGGAGGCTCCCAGGTAGGAGGCCTTGCCTTTTCGATCTTTGTTGCCTTTGTGCTAGCCTTCTTAAGGCAAACTTGTCTAACTTATGTCTGTACTCAGATATTGTTGCTTCCGCTGACTCTTGTGTATTCGAGATTATGTATTCGAGCCCTCGAGGCCCCTGGCTTGTAATATAAAACTTGTATTATTTTAATTTGTGTCTAGAGTTGTGTTGTGATATCATCCCGTGAGTCCTTGATCTTGATCGTACACATTTGCATGTATGATTAGTGTACGATTGAATCAAGGGCGTCACAAGTTGGTATCAGAGCCGAATGCCTGTAGGTAGCCCCCTTTCCAACTCCTTGGCCGAAGTTGAGTCTAGTCACTGAAAAACTTTTACTAATATTGGCTATGTGTCTTACGGGCCCACGTTGCCATATGGGTGGTATTAGGATCTTTTATTCCTCGTCTATACTCTGGGACTCTGATCTCTCTGCTATTCGGGTTAAAATGGTTTTACTAACTCTAACATTAGGATCTTGTGACCACATTCACCCCAAAGCTGGATAAGCCATAGTTTTTCCTTAGTATAGCATTCTGGATAGTACACACACTGTTGTGTTGACTACGAAATGGTATCCATCGTACCTGTTTCATTATGCATGTTTCATCATGAATGATCCTTTTTTTTACAAATGCTCAATGCTGAACTACCCACTGTTACATGTTAGCAAGATGGTTAGACCCACTGGTCGTGGCCGTGGTGCCAACGATCCACCACCTCCCGAATTCTTTGCTGGAATGATGCAATAGTTTGAGCTGAATCGTCAATTCATGGAAGGAATGATGGCTCAGTTTCCTCGTCCGAACATGAATCAACATCCAACCCCAGGAACTCTGCAGGACTTCATGCGTCTCAACCCAACTATTTACCGCAGCTCAACTCAACCCCTTGATGATGATGACTGGCTCCGCGACATCACATATGAAATGGAGTCTGCTAGTGTGGCCCCTGCTAGCTATGTCACCCTTGCATCTTTCTTTCTGAAGGGTCCAGCTGCTCAATGGTGGGACAGCCACAGGCGTACCCTGCCTACTGGAATGGTCATCACTTGGCCGGATTTCCAAGCTGCCTTCTATGCCCGCTTCATTCCTCAGGGTATCATGGACATGAAGAAGTGGGATTTCCGCAACCTCACCCAAGGCAACAATACTGTAGATGCTTATTAGAGGGAATTTCTGGACTTGTCTCATTATGCTGAAGAAGACATTGCAACTGATGCTCGTAGGCAAGAAAAGTTCCGTGATGGACTTCACCCTGATATTAAGCTAGCACTGCTCGCTCATGACTTTGCCGACTTTGCCACCTTGGTGAACAAGGCTATTCAGGTTGAGACTGGTCTTCAGGAACACCGGGGATCCCTTAGGCGCAGCTGTGATGCAAGCTCATCTTCGGGCCCGTCAACACAGAAGTGTCAGATATGGATTCCCCACAGCATGTATCGTCCAACTGCACCTACACCAAGACAGTCCTATGCTGCTCCGCGTTTGCCTCCTTCGCCAACGAGGCAGCCTCTTCGGACTACACCACCCCAGGCGCCTGCTACCAATCCCAATGATGATCTGTGCTTCAGATGTGGCCGTTCAGGTCGCCTTGCCAAAGAGTGCAATCAGAAAAAGATCCAGCTGACTTTGCCTTCAACTAGCCGTAACAACCAGCCCCACAACAACAATGCCAGACCTTATGGTCGTGGTCAGGCTAATCATGTTGATCTGAATGAAGCTCAAGACCAGCCTGCTACTGTGATGGGTACTCTCCTTGTTAATTCAGTACCAACATCTGTTTTATTTGATTCAGGAGCATCACATTCATTCATGTCAGAAAATTTTGCATATGCACACGACATTTGATGCGAGCCCATGAACACTCCGATAGTGGTACGCACCCCTGCGGGTCAGTGTCGAACTACCATGATTGGTCGCGACGTCCCTGTTGAAATTGAAGGGTTGGAATTTCATGTTTCTCCCATTATTCTAGAGTCTTCCAACATTGACCTCATTCTGGGAATGAAATGGTTGAAAGCACATACTGCCTCCATCGTTTGTGCCACCAAAGTCGTTCATCTCCTACATCCTTCCGATGAGATAGTAAGCTACCATGCTCAGATTATTCAAAAAATGAAGCACGACTTTATGCTTTGAATGCGTTGAACGCGTCACCTCTTGAGGGAATTGAAAAGATCCCAGTTGTTCGCGACTTCCTAGACGTCTTTCCAGAAGAACTTCCAGGAATACCTCCTACTCGGGCTGTCGAGTTCGTCATCGAATGGAAACCAGGCACCGTTCCTATTGCCAAACGACCCTACAAGATGCCGCCTCATGAACTCCTTAAACTTAAGGAGGAAATCGACAAATCTCTTCGCAGTGGTTTCATTCATCCAAGTTCCTCACCTTGGGGAGTACCTTCTCTATTTGTGTAGAAGAAGGATGGAACGAACCGTTTGGTCCAAGACTATCGTCCTATCAACCAAGCTACAATTCAGAACAAATAGCCGCTTCCTCGGATCAATAATCTGTATGATCAACTTGCCGGTTCATCAATATTCTCTAAACTCGACTTGAGGTTGCGTTACCACCAGATCTGTGTTCGTGAAGAGGATATTCCAAAGACCGCATTCGTCACTCGGTATGGTTCTTACGAGTACACCGTCATGTCTTTTGGCTTGACCAATGCTCCAGCCACATTCTCTCGTCCGATGAACTACATATTCATGGATTACCTCGACAAGTTCGTCGTAGTCTATCAGGATGATATCATGGTATATTCGAAGAACAAAGAAGAACATGCTGAACATCTTCGACTTGTTCTAGAGAAGCTTCGAGAACATCAACTTTATGCCAAGTAGTCCAAGTGCGAATTCTGGTTACCCGAAGTCACCTACCTTGGTCATGTCGTCTCCAAGGACGGTATTGCCGTCAACCCAGAGCGCGTTCAGGCTATTCTTGACTGGACCCCTCCGAAGACTGTCAAGCAAGTCAGAAGCTTTCTTGGTCTAGCCAGCTATTGTCGCCGCTTTGTCGAGAACTTCTCCAGGATCGCCAAGCCACTGACCAATCTGCTTCACAAAGGCGTTAAGTTCGATTGGACAGACAAATGTCAGGAAAGTTTCCAGGCACTCAAAGACAAGCTGACATCTGCCCCAGTGCTTGCTCCCCCTGATTCTCGCAAGGACTCTGTCATCTATTGCGATGCTTCACGTCAAGGATTAGGCTGTGTCCTAATGCAAGAGCGCAGAGTGATTGCTTATGCCTCTCGTCAAGTGCGTCCTCATGAAGAGAGGTACCCAGTTCATGACCTTGAGCTTGATGCGGTTATCTATGCATTGAAGCTATGGCGACAGTACCTTCTCGGTAATCATTGCGAGATCTTCACTGATCATCAGAGTCTGAAGTATTTGTTTACTCAGCCAGATCTGAACCTCCGTCAGCAGCGATGGATGGAAGCTATTGCTGACTACAACTGCGGTATATCTTATACACCTGGCAAGGCTAATGTAATGGCCGATGCCCTGAGCCGCAAGTCTTATTGCAACAATCACATGGTCTTCAAAGCTCAACCCAGCCTTTATGAAGAGCTATGCAAGCTGAACCTTCAACTAGTTCCACAAGGTTCTCTGAATAACCTTGTCTTGGAACCAACTATGCTGAAAGCAATTAAGTCTGCTCAAGCCAAAGATGCTCACGTGGATTTGATGAAAAAGGATCTTGCCTTAGAGAAATCCAGAGATTTCTCACTTGGTGAAGATGGAACCTCTTCAGAGAGCGCGTTGTCGTACCCCGGTTCGAGCTTATGACAGAGAACGTGATGAAAGAAGCGCATGACACCCCTCTCTCTATTCATCCGGGAAGTAGCAAGATGTACTTAGACATTCGTCATAAATATTGGTGGTCCAAGATGAAGCAAGATATTGCTCAATATACCGAAGAATGTGACGTTTGTCGTCGCGTCAAAGCAGAACATCAGAAACCAGCTGGACTTCTACAACCGCTTCCGATTCCTGGATGGAAGTGGGATAAGATTCAGATGGACTTTGTCACTGGCCTTCCCAAGTCTCAGAAAGGTAACGATGCTATTTTTGTCGTCATTGACCAATTCTCGAAGGTTGCTCACTTTCTGCCAGTCAAGGAGACTATCACGGCTAGTCAATTAGCAAACTTGTATATATCCCGAATTGTGTCACTCACGGCATTCCGAAGGAGATCAGTTCAGACCGTGGCAGTTTATTCACTTTGAAGTTCTGGGATAGTTTCCAAGAGGCAATGGGAACTCATATTACCTGGAGCACTGCTTATCATCCCCAATCCCAAGGCCAAGTCGAGCGAGTCAATCAAATTCTTGAAGACATGCTTCGATGCTGTGTTATTTCTTTCGGCAAGAAGTGGGAAGAATCTCTCCCTTATGCGGAGTTCTCTTATAACAACAGCTATCAAGCCAGCTTGAAGATGGCACCCTTTGAAGTGCTTTATGGACGTAAGTGCCGAACCCCTCTGAATTGGTCAGAAACTGGGGAACGGACGCTCATTGGTCCAGACATTATTCAACAAGCTGAAGAGCAGGTTCGCATTGTCCGGGATAATCTGAAGGCGGCCCAGTCCCGCCAGAAGAGCAACTATGACCGGAAACACTGGGGTTCAACTTATCAACCCGGTGTACAAGCTTATCTGCGTGTCACTCCTTTGAGAGGCACTCATCGGTTCGGAGTCAAGGGCAAGCTAGCTCCCCGCTACATTGGTCCCTTCCGCATCCTCGCCCATCGTGGTCTGGTGGCTTATCAATTGGAGTTGCCACCTCAGTTCTCTCAAGTCCATGATGTCTTCCACGTGTCGCAACTTCGTCGATGCTTCAAGGATCCGGAACGTGAAGTGGATCCGAAATTGATTGAAGTTCAAGATGATCTCACATACAAGGAGCATCTGATCTACATTCTTGAAGAAGCTGAACGTCGAATACGCCAGAAGGTTACCAAGTTCCTCAAGGTGCAATGGTCAAATCATTCTAAAGATGAAGCCACTTGGGAACGCGAGGATAACCTCCGTGCTGAATACCTCGATCTGTTCCCTTCTACCTCTTAATTCTTGGGACGAGAATTTCTTTTAGAGGAGGAGAGTTGTAACACCCCGGTGTAATGATGCTACAGTAATCCTAGAGATCAAGCTAATCATTTTTCTATAACAGTGCTTAGTCACTTTAATCAATATTCCTTTTCAAATTCCAGTTGAATTCGACTTCAAAATTTTGTGTGAAATTCAAAATGCTCAAACATGAAAACTAAAATGTTCATCATGTGTAAAATATTCTCCTGGTAATTTTTGTGGTGATCCAACATTTTTGCAAAATGCCTATGTGGCCTAAAATAGCTAAAACAGAAAATCTATAAAAAATAAAAAAAGAGAAAAGGAAGAGAGAGCAACCCCCCTCCCTGGACTACAACCACCTGGGCCGGCCCACTCAAGCTGGCCAGCCCACTCCCCCTCCACGGTCGTCTCCCCCCCTCGCACTATTCCACGAACCGAGTCGCTACAGGCGCCGTCCCCGCCGGACCCGCCTCGCCGGTGACGCCCGGGTGAGGGGATAAGGCCTACGCCTCCTCGGCTCCTTGATCCCCTCCTCCACTTGCACCAGAGCCACCCCCCGTTCCCCTCTCTCCCTCGCTCGTCCTATCTCTTTTCCCCACCTTGCCTGAGAGCTCGCCGCTCTTCTCCGTCGACCACGCGGCCACCGGCGACCCCGCGCCCGCTGGCCGTGTCGGTGAGATCCGCCGGGGTTGGCTCCTTCTACTTGCGCCCTTCTCTGGAACCGGGAAGCACTGCGGCCGCCTTTCTTCCTCGTCCCCGTCTCCAACTGTCGTTGATCTTCTTCCTCTCCGGCGCCGTCTCGGCTGCTACTAAACCTTCGAGGGCCTCCGTGCTAGCTAGCTGCTGCACTGTCGCCGCCGTGGCCGAGCTCTGTTCGCCGCCGACGAGCCCATGGCCGTGGCCATGGCCCTTGTCACGCTCGCCTGAGGCCTCCGCCGTGCTCCTGGTGCTTCCAGGAACGCAACGCGCGCACACACGCTTCCTACCGTGCCCCTTAGTACCTACCTCGACGGGCGCCTGAAAGCGTCGCCGTCGGTGACGCCATAGCTCCCAGCTCCGGCCGCACCAGCCGCTCCAGCCACCACCCTTCGACGCGCGGACGAGTGGCCGTTCGAACGCGACCAGCCGCGGTCGATTTGGAGCCCCGTAGCGCGATCCCCGTCCGCGCCCGAACTGTCGTCCGCCGCGTTCGTCACCGGCGACGTTCCGGCCATCCCCGAGTCCAACTGGTAACGCCATCGCGCGTGCGATGTCAAGCCGCGTCGAACGCGCCTAGTCACGGGTCCGAAGACCCACCATAGCGTGAATCCGAGGCTCGCCGGCGTTCGCCCGCCACGAAAAGCCT
Organism: Triticum aestivum; assembly: GCF_018294505.1. Lineage (NCBI taxonomy): Eukaryota > Viridiplantae > Streptophyta > Magnoliopsida > Poales > Poaceae > Triticum > Triticum aestivum. The sequence continues at coordinate 487,949,821 of NC_057806.1, forward strand.
CGCCGGAGCAGTTCTGGCGCCGGCGCCAACGTGGCGCCCACGTGGCTGCGTCTGGGTCACTGGCAACTCGGTCCCACGGGCCATGTTGACCAATTGACCGGGTCAACTATGCTGACTGTGCATGGTTGACCCTGACAAGTGGGTCCCCCCTTTTTGTTAATTAGTATAAATAAGTTTTTATAAAATAACTTAATTAGTTAAACTAAATAGTCATTGACATGTGGGGCCCAGCTGCTAATTAACCACGTTTAATCAAAATAACCCATTGTTAGCCCTCTGTCTATGACATGTAGGACCCACTGGTCAGTTTGACCTAGACAGCCGTCCTATTGACTGCTGACGTCACAGTGATGTCATGGTAACGTCTTATTCTCTTTTATGTTAATTTAATAATTCCAGAATACTGTTTAAATCTTTAGAAATTTGTAGAAATTAAACCGTAGCTCGGATGAAAATGTTTTCTATATGAAAGTTGCTCAGAAAAATCCAATGAATCCAAATGCGCGATCCATTCACCTGTCACATGCCCCTAGCATGCTGAACATGGAACCGTCCCCTCTCTTTCATCTATCCGGAATCCTCCTAACACCGGGAATTCATCCTCGAATGTTTATCCCCTCCGTCTGCGACGTGTAGTACTATGTTAGGACAACCCTAGCTCTGACCGTCGTCATGTTATGCCTTGTGATGCATTGTTTGCTTTGTATTTACTGTTTCTTTCCCCCTCTTCTCTCTGGTAGACCCCAAGACCGATATTGCCCCTGTGATCGACTACGTCGACGACGACCCCTCCTTGCCAGAGCAACCAGGCAAGCAAACCCCCCCTTGAGCATTCCGATATCGCCTATTTCTTTCCCTCTCATGCTTGCATTAGAACTGCTACTGCCTTTTGTATGATCCTACTCTGATGCATAGCCTGTTGTTGTTACCTGCTTTCATACCTTACCTCCTTATCCTAAACTGCTTAGTATAGGTTGGTTAGTGATCCATCAGTGACCCCCACCTTGTCCTAGTTGCCTCGCTCTATGTTCGATGACTCAATCATCGTGATTGATGTCCAGGCCCCGACACCGCACATCACCCCCCTAGTTGTACGACTCTGCAGAGTTACCATCGAGTGCCGAGGGTGGAACCTCTTACATCACTCCTGATGAGATCTCTGTAGTGTAGCTATTCGGCCGTGGTCATTGAGGGTGATTCCGCCTTAACCACTTCCGTTATGGCTCTGTTGTGCAACCCCTCAAGTGTGAACCTCAAGGGTGGATCCTCTTACGTTCACCTTGATGATAACATTGAGTGGAATTCACCGGGGGTGATTCCTCGGGTTTTCCCCTTGGTGTTAGACACATAGTTACTATGGTTACTATGACTTTGCACTGAGCCATGTTACTAAAGACGGGTCGGCCCTGAGGGGTACCCACGCGAGCTTATTAGCAAGTGATGTGGAGTCGGGTTGACCTGGAAGGTGCCCGCGAGATACTTACGAGGCGTGGCCGGGCATTCTTAGCCCTTGCCGCAAGTACTCGGTACGGGGCGACGGGGTCACATCGATTGTGAGTCTTTGCTCGTTACTGTGTGCTCCTAATCCACTACGATTTGGATATTTGATCCGAGGGGCCTCTGGCCTGATAGCACTAACCATCACGTCGGCATTTACGGGCGTCCTGCGTCGTATGCATCAGCCGAAGCTTATTAGACGTCAGCGACTGAGCGACGCGCGCCGGGTTGAACTGGTAAGCACCTGCCTTTTTGAAGGAGGTAGCTAGGTCTGCTCACCGGCCGCCCACGCAAAGTGCAGGAGTTCCAGGGGCGATGGCCTAAGACCCCTGGGGGCATAGGTTTAGTACGGCGTGCTTGACCCCTCTATTAAGCCTATGTCGGGTTGCGCCGTATTGTTTGGCCGAGGCCGGGCATGACCCAGGAAAGTGTGTCCGGCCGAAGTTAATCGAGCATGGTGGGTAAGTTGGTGCACCCCTGCAGGGAAGAGAACATCTATCGATAGCCTATCGTACGGTAAAGGACACTTGGAGTTGTATCCCGATCGATACAACTAGAACTAGATACTTGTGATGAGAATGGATTGTGATGAGAAATGGATAGTATGGCTCTGGGATTGCTTTCTCGCAGGGAGTCGAGAAAGGATCTCTGGCCGAGGTTGATAACACTACTACTACTTTACATTGTGTTGATCTGTACTCTTCTATATGCTGTAAGATGCTTGAAGATGCTAGTCTTCGATAGGCTAGGCTTTCCCGTTCTCTTCTGGGATTCTGCAGTTTAGTCCATCGTTACGGCCCGTTTCCTTTGATACAGATGCATACTTAGTTTAGATCTGATGTAAGTCTTGCGAGTACTTTGGATGAGTACTCACGGTTACTTTGCTACTTCTTTTTCCCCCATACCCGATTGTTGCGACCAGATGACGGATCCCAGGAGCCAGACGATGCCACTGATGACTACTACTACCTCGAGGATGCCTACTACTACGTGAAGACCGCAGATGACTAGGAGTAGTTAGGAGGCTCCCAGGCAAGAGGCCTTGCCTTTTCAATCGTCGTTGCTTTTGTGCTAGCCTTCTTAAGGCAAACTTGTCTAACTTATGTCTGTACTCAGATATTGTTGCTTCCGCTGACTCTTGTGTATTCGAGCATATGTATTCGAGCCCTCGAGGCCCCTGGCTTTTAATATAAAGCTTGTATTATTTTAATTTGTGTCTAGAGTTGTGTTGTGATATCTTCCCGTGAGTCCTTGATCTTGACCGTACACATTTGCGTGTATGATTAGTGTACAATTGAATCGAGGGCGTCACAAAAGACAACATGATGGGTTATGTTTTGTTACATCTGAGATAAATTATATTGTCATGGATCATCCAACATGGTTGAGCTTGCCTTTCCCCTCATGCTCTACAAAAAAATACACTTCCGTGATGATACATGTTTGTCACAGTAGGTCGTGTTTTTTGTCATGCATGTACATCCATGACAAATTTATGACAAAATCAAGATAGTCACACCTGTGCTGTCGTAGAAATGTTCCATGACATTACCAAAATTATCATCATGGAAGTGTCCACTTCCATGACGATAAATCGCGCATCACAGAAGTGCTTTCGTCAAGGGTGACCGACACGTGGCATCCACCGTAACGGAACACCGTTAAGCTATCGGGTCGGGTTTTGGATCCGATAACCCGTTAACAGCCCCGACCAATGGGGATTTTCCATGTGTAAAATCATCATTGGCTGGAGGAAACATGTGTCGGCTCATCGTCGGGACAGATGTCATCCACTCATTGGACAAAAGGCACCTATGATACATTGACACGTGGCACGGCCCAACAGAGGCCCATTCCTATGAAAAGGCTGGCCCGTTTGACTTGGTCCAAAGGTGCAGGCCGGCCCATGGAAAGCCTGTTAACGGCTTGTTTGCATATAGCCCATTTATAGCCCGCTAACCCAAGGCCCGTTACGCCCTATCCGAATTAGGCCCAGTAGCATCATCTGGGCCATCCAATATGATTCCAGCCCGTTTTCACTTCTGGCCCATGTATGGCCCATGACGTCTTTCGGCCCATATGAGGCCCTATGTAACTCTTGGCCTATTAACGGCCCATGGTGAAACTGGCCCGCAATGAACAGTGTATCCCTTTACACCTATTAACGGCCTGTGGTGAAATTGGCCCGTAATGAACAGTGTATCACTTTATACTCATTAACGGCCCGTTATTCCATTGGGCCGTCTCCAACCCATGTTATCTTTCGGCCTTCTCAGAGCCCATTTATTCTTGGGCTCATTTCTAGCATTCGTTTACTTACGGCCCATTACTGTCATTTTCTGCTTCTGGGCCAAATTCAGCCCGTGGTTACAGTCGGCCCGTTTGTGGTCCGTTAATACGTTGGGCCGTTTTCATAGTGTCATCAAATACGGCCTATTAATGATGGCCCGTTATGGTCGGCCCATGAACGGACGATTCCAACTCTAGCCCGTTTACGACCAGAATGCGGTCTGTTTGGCCCATGTTTGGCCAATCGATCATACGACCCGTATAAGGCCCATTGATGATATGCCCCGTAGAAGGCCCATTGATGATACGGCCCATAGAAGGCCCATTGTTTCTACATCCCGTAAAAGGCCCACTGTTTCTACGGCCCGTAGAAGGCCCACTGTTTGTACGGCCCATAGAAGGCCCACTGTTTCTACGGCCCGTAGGAGGCCCAGTGTCACTATAGTAAATATTAGCCCATGGTTATTGTGGCCTATTTTTAAAAAATTGGTTATTGCAGACACTAGCAAACCGCAGAAAAAGAACTGCACTACAAGCAAACAAATAAACAAGACACCAAGTTAATAAATAAGCAAGCAACTTACACTAGGCTATCACGACTATTACACATATTACATCCACTGGGCATCAAAGTTCGCGACCAGTGCAAATATAGGGAACCCAACAGCATATAAACGCCGCAGCAAAACAAGTCCAGAACTGAAACCACTTCAGAAGAGCTCAAGTAACAATATCCTGGGTACCCATAATGCTGGCAAGATGCTTACCAAGCTTATTAAGTTTCTCTTGTTTGGCGCTTAAGTCCTCCAGCGGTTGCTGTTGCACCAGAAAGTATGCATCTGAATTCTGCAGGGACTTCCTCAGTCCTTCGGCTTCCTGTCGCATAACATCTGATCGATGTCTTTCAACTTGAAGTAGAGACTCAAGAAGACGAACTAATTCAGGCAATGAGTTCGAAGAGCTGGTGCCAGCAGTGGTAGCCAGTAACTCGAACACTACATCAAGACATGACTTTGGGGTTGTCTTAGTGTCTTCAATATAGTTTTTATCAGCTTTCTTGGAGACCAACAGGGATGTCTCACTATCTTGAACCTTATCTGCATTACTTCCTTTACCATTGCATAACAGGGTACTCTTCTCCAATATTTTATCCGCGTTCTAAAAGAGAAACAAACAAACACATCTCAGGTTTACAATGTAGTATATGAAACTCATTTTGGTAAACCAGTTCAGTTGTAAGGTGGACATGATAACAACATGAAACAAACATATATCTATGTAGTATGGTCACTGTATGGTCTATATCATTCTAGTTTATGTTGCCAAATCAAGATAGATACAGTTCGAATCATATCTATTTAAGACAAAGCAACATAGACAGAATATAAGTGTGGGAAACTACACAGCAATAACAACACTTGTAATGTGCATGTCATGAGAACATAACTGTTTATTCAATTGAAACTGAAATCAACATAGAGCAAGTTACAATAGCAAACAACCAAACACGTTGAAGAAACAGGTTTAAAACATACCTGTTGCGCCATTGGAGTTTCAATTGCATCCTTCAAATTTGAAATTAGTTGGTATCAGTAAATACAGTGATGCAAGAGCAAAGTAGTATGAACCATACCTATGGAAGCTGACCTGAGAACAATTCTTCTTCTGGTTTAAGCGTTGACTTTGGGTTCGGAGTGGTGGTCCTCGTGATTTGGGCACTGCAGTTGCCTTACTAACTGCTCATGTTTGGGTGCTCTGTGGTGGAGACGGTGCTATGTCAACGGGAACTGGGTGTCTATCTGCTGGGGTTGGGGTTAGAAGGGGTGTAGCTGGTTCTCTGTCCAACTGGGTAGGGGTACAATCTGCATGAGTGTGGGTTATGTGTGGTGGGGCTGGTTCTTGGGCAAGTACAACCGTGGTTATATCTGCATCGACAGGTAGCACGATCTTTTCTGAAGACCGTGTTTTTACTCCCACAGATACTGCCATCACCCCCTCCAATTGAAATGGCTGATAAACAAGGAAAGTAATTGAATGTACAGATATTGTAAGATAGACAGGTGCAATGGATAGTTGGGAAGAAAACAGGGCATGAAATAATTCACATTTATGTTGTCTAAGCAAATAGAATAGCAGGACATAATTTCACATATATGATGGCTAATTAAACAGGATAGCATGACACAATTTCACATGTATGATGGCTAACTAAACAGGATAGAATGACATACTTCAAAATATGATGACTATGTAAACAGGATGTCATGATATAACTATACGATGCGTCTATTAAAGTGGTTGGCATGCCATAAATCACAAACATGCCGTCGATGGAAACATGATGGCATTATATAATTCACGGATAAATGACATAATTTAAATATGATGACTATGTTAACAGGATGAGATGATATAACTATATTATGTCTTTAGAAAATGGGTTGTCATGCCATAATTCAGATACATGCTGTCTATGTAAACATCATGGCATGACATAATTCAAATATATGATTTATATACCAAGGAAGTGAGCAGAGGGCAATCGCATATATGTTGTGTCAACTAAGGAGATGGCATTCAATATTGTGTATATGATGTAAAAACTAAGCATTGCAATACAACATATGCATTATATGAGTAATATAACCCTGCCAAGTTTGAGCATACACCTCAGGGGGATAATAGGATTGGTCATCTGCCTTTGAATCCTCCTCTGAAGAGCTATTTGTAACCAGCAAGATATCTGCTTCAGCAGGTAGCATTGTCTGCTTTGAAGACCTTGTTTTCACTCCAGATTTCTACATCACCAATTCAAATGGCTGATGTGAAGGAAATATGCCTTAGAGGCAATAATAATGTTATTATTTTATTTCCTTATATCATGATAAATGTTTATTATTCATGCTATAATTGTATTATCCAGAAACATAATACTTGTGTGAATACATAGACAAACCAAACGTCACTAGTATGCCTCTACTTGACTAGCTCATTAATCAAAGATGGTTATGTTTCCTAACCATAGACATGTATTGTCATTTGATTAACGGGATCACATTATTAGGAGAATGATGTAATTGACATGACCCATTCCATTAGCTTAGCACCCGATCGTTTAGTATGTTGCTATTGCTTTCTTCATGACTTATACATGTTCCTATGACTATGAGATTATGCAACTCCCGTTTGCCGGAGGAACACTTTGTGTGCTACCAAACGTCACAACGTAACTGGGTGATTATAAAGGAGCTCTACAGGTGTCTCCAAAGGTACATGTTGGGTTGGCGTATTTCGAGATTAGGATTTGTCACTCCGATTGTCGGAGAGGTATCTCTGGGCCCTCTCGGTAATGCACATCACATAAGCCCTACAAGCATTTCAACTAATGAGTTAGTTGCGAGATGATGTATTACGAAACGAGTAAAGAGACTTGCCGGTAACAAGATTGAACTAGGTATTGAGATACCGACGATCGAATCTCGGGCAAGTAAAATACCGATGACAAAGGGAACAACGTATGTTGTTATGCGTCTGACCGATAAAGTTCTTCGTAGAATATGTAGGAGCCAATATGAGCATCCAGGTTCCGCTATTGGTTATTGACCGGAGACATGTCTCGGTCATGTCCACATTGTTCTCGAACCCATAGGGTCCGCACGCTTAAGGTTTCGGTGATAGTTATATTATGAGTTTATGAGTTTTGATGTACCGAAGTTAGTTCGGAGTCCCGGATGTGATCACGGACATAACGAGGAGTCTAGAAATGGTCGAGACATAAAGGTTTCAATGACAGTTATATTATGAGTTTATGAGTTTTGATGTACCGAAGTTAGTTCGGAGTCCCGGATGTGATCACGGACATAACGAGGAGTCTCAAAATGGTCGAGACATAAATATTGATATATTAGATGGCTATATTCGGACACCGGAAGTGTTCCGGGTGATTTCGGAGAAAACCGGAGAGCTGGAGGGTTACCGGAACCCTACCGGGAAAAGTAATGGGCCATATGGTCCTTAGTGGAGAGAGAGAGGGGCAGCCAGGGTGGGCCGCGTGCCTCCTCCCCCCTGGTCCGAATTGGACTAGGAGAGGGGGGGGGGCGGCGCCCCCCTTTCCTTCTTCCTCCCCACTTCCTTCCCCCTCCTAGTAGGAGTCCTACTCCTACTAGGAGGAGGACTCCTCCTGGCGCGCCAATAGGGGCCGGCCGGCCTCCTCCCCTTGCTCCTTTATATACGGGGGTAGGGGGCACCCCTAGATACACAAGTTGATCCATGTGATCATATTCTTAGCCGTGTGCGGTGCCCCCTTCCACCATAATCCTCGATAATATTGTAGCGGTGCTTAGGCGAAGCCCTGCGACGGTAGTACATCAAGATCGTCACCACGCCATCATGCTGACGGAACTCTACACCGACACTTTGCTGGATCAGAGTCCGGGGATCATCATCGAGCTGAACGTGTGCTAAAACTCGGAGGTGCCGTAGTTTCGGTGCTTGATCGGTCGGGCCGTGAAGACGTACGAATACATCAACCGCGTTGTGCTAACGCTTCCGCTGTCGGTCTACAAGGGTACGTAGATCACACTCTCCCCTCTCGTTGCTATGCATCACCATGATCTTGCGTGTGCGTAGGAAAATTTTGAAATTACTATGTTACCCAACAGTGGTATCAGAGCCTAGGTTTTATGTGTTGATGTTATATGCACGAGTAGAACACAAGTGAGTTGTGGGCGATATAAGTCATACTGCTTACCAGCATGTCATACTTTGGTTCGGCGGTATTGTTGGACGAAGCGGCCCGGACCGACATTACGCGTACGCTTACGCGAGACCGGTTCTCCCGACGTGCTTTGCACAAAGGTGGCTAGCGGGTGACAGTTTCTCCAACTTTAGTTGAACCGAGTGTGGCTACGCCCGGTCCTTGCGAAGGTTAAAATAGCACCAACTTGACAAACTATCGTTGTGGTTTTGATGCGTAGGTAAGATTGGTTCTTGCTTAAGCCCGTAGCAGCCACGTAAAACTTGCAACAACAAAGTAGAGGACGTCTAACTTGTTTTTGCAGGGCATGTTGTGATGTGATATGGTCAAGACATGATGCTAAATTTTATTGTATGAGATGATCATGTTTTGTAACCAAGTTATCGGCAACTGGGAGGAGCCATATGGTTGTCGCTTTATTGTATGCAATGCAATTGCACTGTAATGCTTTACTTTATCACTAAGCGGTAGCGATAGTCGTGGAAGCATAAGATTGGCGAGACGACAACGATGCTACGATGGTGATCAAGGTGTCGCGCCGGTGACGATGGTGATCACGATGGTGCTTCGAAGATGGAGATCACAAGCACAAGATGATGATGGCCATATCATATCACTTATATTGATTGCATGTGATGTTTATCTTTTATGCATCTTATCTTGCTTTGATTGACGGTAGCATTTTAAGATGATCTCTCACTAATTATCAAGAAGTGTTCTCCCTGAGTATGCACCGTTGCGAAAGTTCTTCGTGCTGAGACACCACGTGATGATTGGGTGTGATAGGCTCTACGTTCAAATACAACGGGTGCAAAACAGTTGCACACGCAGAATACTCAGGTCATACTTGACGAGCCAAGCATATACAGATATGGCCTCGGAACACGGAGAACGAAAGGTTGAGCGTGAATCATATAGTAGATATGATCAACATAGCAATGTTCACCAATGAAACTACTCCATCTCACGTGATGATCGGACATGGTTTAGTCGATTTGGATCACGTAATCACTTAGAGGATTAGAGGGATGTCTATCTAAGTGGGAGTTCTTTAGTAATATGATTAATTGAACCTAAATTTATCATGAACTTAGTACCTGATAGTATCTTGCTTGTTTATGTTTGATTGTAGATAGATGGCCCGTGCTGTTGTTCCATTGAATTTTAATGCGTTCCTTGAGAAAGCAAAGTTGAAAGATGATGGTAGCAATTACACCGACTGGGTCCGTAACTTGAGGATTATCCTCATTGCTGCACAGAAGAATTAAGTCCTGGAAGCACCGCTGGGTGCCAGGCCTGCTGCTGGAGAAACACCAGATGTTATGAACGTCTGGCAGAGCAAAGCTGATGACTACTCGATAGTTCAGTGTGCCATGCTTTACGGCTTAGAATCGGGACTTCAACGACGTTTTGAACGTCATGGAGCATATGAGATGTTCCAGGAGTTGAAGTTAATATTTCAAGCAAATGCCTGGATTGAGAGATATGAAGTCTCCAATAAGTTCTATAGCTGCAAGATGGAGGAGAATAGTTCTGTCAGTGAGCATATACTCAAAATGTCTCGGTATAATAATCACTTGATTCAATTGGGAGTTAATCTTCCAGATGATTGCGTCATTGACAGAATTCTCCAATCACTGCCACCAAGCTACAAGAGCTTCATGATGAACTATAATATGCAAGGGATGAATAAGACTATTCTCGAGCTCTTTGCAATGCTGAAAGCTGTGGAGGTAGAAATCAAGAAGGAGCATCAAGTGTTGATGGTCAATAAGACCACTAGTTTCAAGAAAAAGGGCAAAGGGAAGAAGAAGGGGAACTTCAAAAAGAACAGCAAGCAAGTTGCTACTCAAGAGAAGAAACCCAAACCTGCACCTAAGCCTGAAACTGAGTGCTTCTACTGCAAGCAGACTGGTCACTGGAAGCGGAACTGCACCAAGTATTTGGCGGATAAGAAGGATGGCAAGGTGATCAAAGGTATATGTGATATACATGTTATTGATGTGTACCTTACTAATGCTCGCAATAGCACCTGGGTATTTGATACTGGTTCTGTTGCTAACATTTGCAACTCGAAACAGGGACTACAGATTAAGCGAAGATTGGCTAAGGACAAGGTGACGATGCGCGTGGGAAATGGTTCCAAAGTCGATGTGATCGCGGTCGGCACGCTACCTCTACATCTACCATCGGGATTAGTATTAGACCTAAATAATTGTTATTTGGTGCCAGTGTTAAGCATGAACATTATATCTGGATCTTGTTTGATGCGAGACAGTTATTCATTTAAATCAGAGAATAATGGTTGTTCTATTTATATGAGTAATATCTTTTATGGTCATGCACCCTTAAAGAGTGGTCTATTCTTATTAAATATCGATAGTGGTGACACACATATTCATAATGTTGAAACCAAAAGATGCAGAGTTTATAATTATAGTGCAACTTATTTGTGGCACTGCCGTTTGGGTCATATCAGTGTAAAGCGCATGAAGAAACTCCATAATGATGGGCTTTTGGAACCACTTGATTATGAATCACTTGGTACTTGCGAACCGTGCCTTATGGGTAAGATGACAAAAACACCGTTCTCCGGTACTATGGAGAGAGCAATAGATTTGTTGGAAATCATACATACAGATGTATGTGGTCCGATGAATGTTGAGGCTCATGGCGGATATCGTTATTTTCTCACCTTCATAGATGACTTATGCAGATATGGGTATATCTACTTAATGAAACATAAGTCTCAAACATTTGAAAACTTCAAAGAATTTCATAGTGAAGTTGAAAATCATCGTAACAAGAAAATAAAATTCATGCGATCTGATCGTGGAGGAGAATATTTGAGTTATGAGTTTGGTGTACATTTGAAACAATGCGGAATAGTTTCGCAACTCACGCCACCCGGAACACCACAGCGTAATGGTGTGTCCGAATGTCGTAATCGTACTTTACTAGATATGGTGCGATCTATGATGTCTCTTACTGATTTACCGCTATCGTTTTGGGGTTATGCTCTAGAGACGGCCGCATTCACGTTAAATAGGGCACCATCAAAATCCGTTGAGATGACGCCTTATGAACTATGGTTTGGCAAGAAACCAAAGTTGTCATTTCTGAAAGTTTGGGGTTGTGATGCTTATGTGAAAAAGCTTCAACCTGATAAGCTCGAACCCAAATCAGAGAAATGTGTCTTCATAGGATATCTAAAGGAACTATTGGATACACCTTCTATCACAGATCCGAAGGCAAAACTTTTGTTGCTAAATTCGGAAACTTTCTAGAGAAGGAGTTTCTCTCGAAAGAAGTGAGTGGGAGGAAAGTAGAACTTGATGAGGTAACTGTACCTGCTCCATTATTGGAAAGTAGTACATCACAGAAACCAGTTTCTGTGACACCTACACCAATTAGTGAGGAAGCTAATGATGATGATCATGAAGCTTCAGAAAAAGATACTACTGAACCTCGTAGATCAACCAGAGTAAGATCCGCACCAGAGTGGTATGGTAATCCTGTTCTGGAAGTCATGGTACTAGATCATGATGAACCTATGAACTATGGAGAAGCGATGGTGAGCCCAGATTCCGCAAAATGGCTTGAAGCCATGAAATCTGAGATGGGATCCATGTATGAGAACAAAGTATGGACTTTGGTTGACTTGCCCAATGATCGGCAAGCAATTGAGAATAAATGGATCTTTAAGAAGAAGACTGACGCTGACGGTAATGTTACTGTCTACAAAGCTCGACTTGTCGCAAAAAGTTTTCGACAAGTTCAAGGGATTGACTACGATGAGACCTTATCACCCGTAGCGATGCTTAAGTCTGTCCGAATCATGTTAGCAATTGCTGCATTTTATGATTATGAAATTTGGCAGATGGATGTCAAAACTGCATTCCTGAATAGATTTCTGCAAGAAGAGTTGTATATGAGGCAACTAGAAGGTTTTGTCGATCCAAAGGGAGCTAACAAAGTGTGCAAGCTCCAGCGATCCATTTATGGACTGGTGCAAACCTCTCGGAGTTGGAATAAACGCTTTGATAGTGTGATCAAAGCATTTGGTTTTGTACAGACTTTTGGAGAAGCCTGTATTTACAAGAAAGTGAGTGGGAGCTCTGTAGCATTTCTGATATTATATGTAGATGACATATTACTAATTGGAAATGATATAGAATTTCTGGATAGCATAAATGGATACTTGAATAAGAGTTTTTCAATGAAAGACCTCGGTGAAGCTGCTTACGCATTGGGCATTAAGATCTATAGAGACAGATCAAGACGCTTAATTGGACTTTCAGAAAGCACATACCTTGAAAAAGTTTTGAAAAAGTTCAAAATGGATCAAGCAAAGAAAGGATTCTTGCCCGTGTTACAAGGTGTGAAATTGAGTAAGACTCAATGCCCGACCAATGCAGAAGATAGAGAGAAAATAAAAGATGTTCCCTATGCTTCAGCCATATGCTCTATCATGTATGCAATGCTGTGTACCAGACCTGATGTGTGTCTTGCTATAAGACTAGCATGCAGGTATGCCGGGGTTCTGATCCACGAGCACCTATGGGACCGACGGACCGAGTCCCTTTCGGTTCGGCAGGGGCGGAGGTCGCACGAAGAGCGGATCGAGGCGAAGCACACGAGCAGTTTACCCAGGTTCGGGCCGCACGGATGCGTAAAACCCTACTCCTGCTTTGTGGTTTGTATTGAGTTCTTGCTCGGGAGCGCGGAGTGCTACAGTACACTCCAGCAGCTAACGAGACCGAGCGTGAGTGTTCTCTTTCTTCTAACCAGCCAACTAACCCCCCTCTACGTTGCGCACGGGCCTCCTTTTATATGCTCAAGGGGTCATCGATAGGTGGCAATGTAGACAAGGGTAAAAATGGAAAGGTGCTGCGGTAGGTACAGCTACCTACTACAGTGTATCATACCTTACCCTGATGGCCGGGGACAAGGGCATTAAATGCTCGTCTACGTCGTCTAAATAGTGCAAAAGGGACCGTCAGGGACGCCACCGCTTGCCACGATGGCAATCTTGTCAGCGCCGCTTGCCACCGCGCACCCCTGGCTGCACAACCTCCTACCACGTACGCCTGGAAGGGTCCCAGAGCGACACGTTGATGGATGTGCTGGAGCGCAAGCACAGAGTGGTAGCTCACCGCGGTTGTTGTCTTGTCGCGTCCGGGAGCTTGTCGCTCACCGGGCCTTGCCGGGACGCGTGGCGCATCGCGGCAAGTTCCTTGAGGTGCCTTGGTTGGCCTCCCCGGCAAGCTCCTCTTGCCGGGGTCTTGTGATGCCTTGGTTGGCCTTCCCGGCAAGCTCCTCTTGTCGGGGTCTTGTATCCTTGGCTTGGATACTTTGTTCTTGAATGGCTCCAAAGGAACCACGGAGGACCTTGGCGGTCACCTGGCAAGCCTTGCCGCGGGATGCTGCGACTGCCCGTGCACAAGTTCGGGATACTAGGGTACCCCTATTCTAGTACACCGACAGGAGCCCCCGGGCCTGGGCCATACACGGTACCGAGCGCTGTTGGGCCAGGCCCAAAACAGGGCACGGGCACGCGCGGCCTAGGTTACGCCGTATCTCTCCCCGTATCCACCGCGCCCTCCCCGAACGGCACGCGTTGAATGCGGCGTCGTGGGAGAGATCGTGGGTGGTTTCTTTATTTGGAAATGCGGAACGTCCGCCCCCTCCCTCTTTATAAGCAGATGAAACAGGGGCAGTTCGCCCATTCGCCGGTTGCTGCTTCAATCTCGGAAATCTCCGCCGCTCCCTCGTCTTCCCAAAGCCGAAAGAGAGCATCGCCCCGCCCCCATCGCCACCAGCGCCACCAACACCGTCGGCCTCCTCCACCACTTCCGCCATGGCTCCGAAAGCCGACAAGGGGAAGGTCATGAAGTCGACCGAGGCGCAGCGGCTTGCGGCGCTACGAAAGGAGCGGGCAGTCTTTCCCCCCAAGCTCGCCGCGAGGGAGCTGAGGGAGAACTACTACCTCTTCTGGTCGATGGAGACGCGAGCGCACCCGCGCACGAAGGTACTTCCAACCGCCGCTTGGAAAACAGCTCCAAATGGATATCCATTCTTCGCCTTGTTCTTCTACTGCGGGCTCTGCCCGCCTTTCTCTGAATTCTTCTGCGATATCATGAACACCTACGGGTTCCACCTCCTTGATTTCACCCCCAACGCCATTCTGACCATGGCAGTTTTCGCACATCTCTGTGAAAACTTTGTCGGAGTCCATCCCAATGTAGCCCTTTTCCGCCACTTCTTTATACCCCGAGTAGATAGGGGAGAGCCTTTATCTGATAGAATCGCCTGGATCTCGAGGGCCGGCAAGAAGGAAACTTATTTGGAGGGAGAATTCCGCGGCAAGTGGGAGGAGTGGAGAGCAGACTGGTGCTGGGTTGACGAGGAGAACCTGCAGCCATTCACCACCCGGCGCCAAGCCCCAGTAGCACGCGGCAGCGGCTGGAGTGACGTGGCCCCGGAAGGTGACAGGCTGAAGATTGCTGTCACCCGGATCCTGCGCCTCAGGCTTGCCGGGCTCACTGTGGGTGCTGTTGGCGCAGATTTTCTTCGCCGCCGCATCGCCCCCCTGCAGGAACGAGGGAGACCCGCCTGGGAGTTCAAGAATGCGGCAGATATCATGAGGCTGCGGCCGGGCCTCAACTTCAACTTCACTGTTCTGGAGCTCAACGCGATGCTGCAGGAGCTGTTCAAGTATGACCCCCAACATCCCGAAGCGTTCAGGTTGCCGGGGGGCGTCGTTCCGCTGTGCAACAACTCCTCGCTCGACCGTATCCGTGCAATGATGCCACTGTGCAACTCGCATGGAATTGTGCCAACTTGGCAAGAGCCTGCAGACGACGTCGTGCAGCAGTTCTTCGATGGCTTGGTAGAAGTGCCGATCTGCCCCGACAAGAAGGATAGCCTCACCCGCGACACCATCGATGCGGAGATGACACGCATCGCCAATAGGCTGGAAGAGGCGGCGGCAGCCGCAGCCGCGGGCGAATTTGGATTCACCGTGGAGGAGGCGGATGCAGCAGAGGCGGCAAGCCGTGCCGAGCGAGGGGAGCCCGCTGGGGAGAAAGAGCTTGCCGGGCATGGCGTCGAGTCGAGCAAGCCCGCCGAGGATACGAGCGGCTCGCTGGAGATCAACTCCTCTTCATCTTCATCTTCGGGCAGCTCGCCGCAAGCAGAGCCTCCATCCCCACCAAGAAGGCGTCTTCACAAGGCCGGCGACGTAGCGGAGCGGCAGGCGGGCCAACAGTCGCCGCATCGCGTGACGCGCTCCATCGCGGCAAACACCGTTGCCGCGGGAGCACCTCATGTTGCGACGGCAACTGGAGCGGGGTCTAGCCGGACCACCGCTTCTGCTCCTACCGCTTCTCACGCCGCGACGGCAGCCGGATCGGGGTCGCCTCAGACCACCGCCACCGTTCCCGCCAAGCAGCCAAGGGAAACTACTCCTCCGTCTCCCCGCGCCGGGCGTGAGCCGGACTTCGACTTCTCCGCGTTCATCTCTGACGAGGAAGAAGAAGAAGAGTAAGATTCTCTTGTTGTACTTGTAGTTCTTCAATCCTTGCTGTCTTGTCTTGTATCTCGTTTGCTTTACTCTGAACTTATTCCTTTTTCGGACTCTGGCCTAGAGAGCAGCAAAGAGAGCCAAGGTCCCGGTGACCGTCATCGAGGACGAGCCCACTGCGACAGCAGGGGGTGCGCCCGAGATAACCTTGCCGGACCCGGCAACTTTCCTCCAGAGCAGCCCCCAGCGTAAGTATATGATTTGCTTTCCGCTGTGAGGTGCGCATGGATACTCTATCTTTGCTGATATCTGTTTATTGGTTTGTGTAGGAGCAGAGCAGCCCCACCAGGAGCCAAGGGAGAGTCCCCTGGCAAGGGAGAAGTCTCTGGCAAGGGAGAGTTCTCCGGCAAGGGACATCACCAGCGGCCCCCCGACGGCGGAGACCACGACTGCAGAACCCGGGACAGGTAATCCTTTCGCTGCAAGATTTCCCTTGGGTTCTTCTTCTTGGGTTTTTATTGGACTTTGCTTGACTCTTCTCCCTTTTCCAGCTGTTAGACCCATCTGCTACGGAGCCGATGGAGACCGAGGTTGCCGCCGATGAAGCAGCCGGTGCTGACGATCCCGCCGGCGCAGAGGCCGTCAAGGCTGCTGCTGCAGCAACTGGCGAGGGGTCCGGCGATCGCACTGACGGCCCTGAGGCCGCAGGAGCGCCAGGCGCTGCACCGACCGCCGACCCGTCTGCCGCTGCCGCAGCGCCAGGCTCCGAAAAGCCCCAGCCCGGCGTCTACTTGAAGGCCGGCGATGACGTCTTCATCAACCTCCCCTGGGCGTCAAGCTCCAGGGCGCCGGTCGAGGGAGAGATCTTCGACGGGGAGGTGGTCGCCTCCGCTGGGCTGACGCTGGTTGACGCGCCAAGCAGCAGTAGCAACGAGCCTGAGGAGGAGCGGCTGCTGCGGAAGTTGTTGTCGCTCTACCGCGCGCGGCAAGCCAAGCTGGAATCCTGCGAGGCACTTGTCGCGAAGGCGGGAGCGGACATCGAGAAGCGCGCGGAGGAGCTCCGGGGTCTCCACCAGGAAGCTCTCCGGTCCTTGGTAGAGGAGCGGGAGCAACTTGCCGAAGCGCAGAAGGCCTTCCTCCTCGAGAAGGCTGAAATCAGAGAGCAACAGCGGCTTGCCGCTGAGAAGCTGTCTGCGCAGGAAGGCGAGCTGGCGCAGCGGAAGGTCAATCTTGACGCCCACGAGGAGGAGCTTGCCGCGCGCGAGGAAAAATTTGACGAAGCCCTCAAGCAAGCGGAAGATGCTGCCGCAGCCGCCGAGGCCGCCAAGAAGGAGCTGGAGACGAAGGTGGCGCAGCTGGAGGCCGATCTCGCCGAGAAGGGCAAAGAGCTCAGCGCCGCCAAGGTCTCCAATATGGATCTTGAGTTGAAGCTAACCACTTTGACCAAGACGCTGGACGGCGCCAAGGAGCAAGAAGCGGCCTTGAAAGAGGAGATCAGGGCCGACAAGGCGCTGCTGGAGAGTGCTGCCGCCACCCAGAATGCTTTCAGGGAGACTGTGGAGCACTGGACGGAGAGTCTTGTGAGTGCTGCCGCAGATATCGACAGGGAGCTGGCGCAGCTGAGGGTGGAGGATCTCGGGTATCCCTCCGATGAGAACCTCCAACCCAGCGCCAAGCTTGTCTTGTTCTTCAAAGGCATGGCGATGGCCCTCCAGCGACTCCGGGAGAGGATCCCAAAGCAGCTGGCCGACGAGTCGCGCAAGATCTGCGCGGGAGTTCTTCAGAAAGTGTTGGTGAAGGTGGCCTTCCGCAATTCGGGCCTCAACCTCACCAACGTCCTCAAGACCCTGTCGCTGGATGTTGATCTGGAGGCGCTCAAGACCCTTGTCGCACCCATTGTGGACAAGGTGAGCAGGATCAAGAGGATCGAGGGCGATCGCGTAGACTAGGCCGCCCGCTTCTTCTTTTCTTGTCGCTGTTTGTCATGTTATGAAAACAATCTGTTAGAGCCGCGACAAGCTATCTTTGCAATATAACTCTATTTCGGGAAATGATTGCAATGTTATTCCCTTTACTTGATTCCTCCCTTTGTATGTTTCTGCCCTACGCTTTTAGGGAACTTGCCAGTGCAGGCACCTGAGCCGCGAGCGCTGAGTGCGGAACGTCAGCAGCCTGCTGGCGGTGCCGCTACCGACAAGAAACCTTGTCGCAACTAGTTGCAGCTCACTTAAGTTGTTGAGCGGACTCGAAACAAAGTAAGGGCGCAACTAGCTACGAGTTGGTTCCTCCGCGCACAGGTTTTCCATACAAAGTGCGGTCGTTCAAGGGAGATAACTTAAAAATTTAAAAAAATCTGATTGCTCAAACTTTGGCAACTTAGCTTTTCTGTTGTTTGCTTCCCGGTAAGGCGAAACTTTCTTGAACGACGCCTGGTCCATACCATTATCTTCTCCTTTCCCCCCGGCAAACTTGTGGGCGAGGGAACCTTCCTTTCCTTGAGAAAAAAGAAAGAAGAGAAAATAAAGATATGGAGCCTTAAGGCTCGTTATTGCTTATCGGGGAGTAGGTGCTGCACAAAGTGTTAGATCACATATGCAAAAAATAGAAAGCATGAAATCGAAAAGATGTGCGGAGCACATGAGCTTTACTTATGCACGGGGTCTACGCCCGGCTTTGTACAAAGGATTACATGCAACAGCGGCAAGACTTGTACAAAAGGTGGTTGCCGGAATAGGTTCCGGCAACCGCGCCTTATGGGTAAAACTTACGGAGATGCTCAATGTTCCAGGAATTGCTCACCTGAATGCAATCTTCGGTCTCAAGGCGGACAGCGCCAGGCCTAGTGACTCGTTTCACCCGGTAAGGGCCTTCCCACTTTGGCGTCAACTTGTTGGAATTCTTGGCGGACTGAACGCGCTGAAGAACAAGGTCGCCTTCCTCGAGACTTCTGGCGTTAACTTTGCGGCTGTGGTAGTGGCGCAAAGCTTGCTGGTAGCGAGCAGTTCGTACAACAGCCTGAAGACGGTCTTCCTCAAGGAGCAGCGCGTCATCTTGTCGCAGCTGCTCTTGCTCAAGCTCATCATAAGCGAGCACTCGAGGTGACCTGTATACGAGTTCCGTGGGGAGAACTGCCTCTGCTCCATAGACTAGAGCGAAAGGTGTCTGGCAAGTGGCTCGATTTGGCGTCATCCTGATCGACCAAAGAACCACCGGCAGCTCCTCGATCCAGTTTCTTCCGCACTTGTGCAGCCTGTCGAAAGTTCTGGTCTTGAGCCCGCGCAGCACTTCAGCATTTGCCCTCTCCGCTTGACCGTTGCTTCTCGGGTGAGCAACAGAAGCGAAGCACACCTTGGTGCCAAGATCTTGGACGTACTGCATGAAGGTGCGGCTCGTAAATTGCGTACCGTTGTCGGTGATTATCCTGTTAGGGATCCCGAAGCGGCAAACAATCGACCTGAAGAACTTGACTGCTGACTGTGCTATCACCTTCCTCACTGGTTCCACTTCCGGCCACTTTGTGAACTTGTCGATTGTAACGTACAAGTACTCAAAGCTCCCGACTGCTCGGGGAAAGGGGCCGAGGATGTCGAGCCCCCAGACCGAAAATGGCCAGGATAAAGGGATCGTCTGGAGAGCTTGAGCTGGTTGGTGTATCTGCTTGGAATGAAACTGGCATGCTTCACACTTGGTTACTTGTGCAGTTGCATCCTGGAGGGCTGTCGGCCAAAAGAAACCTTGCCGGAATGCTTTGCCGGCAAGTGCCCTTGCGCCAATGTGGTGACCACATATGCCTCCAGGTATCTCTGCCAACAGCTTTTGTCCGTCTTCCCGGTGAATACACTTCAATTTCACACCGTTGAGTCTTCTTCTGTACAGTGTCTTGTCGACAAACAGGTACATACTTGACTGCCGGGCTACTCTTTCCGCTTCTTCTTGTTCTTCGGGAAGTTCTCCTGTCTGAAGGAAACGGACAATCCGCTGTGCCCATGCTGGAGCTTGTGGCTCGACAACAAGGACTAAAGGCAAATCTGTGGCTGCGGGAATATCCGCTTCTACGGCGAGAATCTGTGGCTCTGCCGGAGCTTGACGTTCCCTGGCAAGCTTTCCGGAGCAAAACTTGTCGGGAGCATCTGCTTCAATGGAACAAACCCTGGGGCTTGCCGGAGCAGACTGCTCCTTAGCGCAAGGCAAATCTGTTGCCGCGGGAACGTCCGCTTCTACGGCGAGAACCTGCGGCTCTGCCGGAGCTTGAGGTTCCCCGGCAAGCTTGCCGGAGCAAAACTTGCCGGGAGCTTCTGCTTCAACGGAACAAACCCTAGGGCTTGCCGGAGCAGACTGCTCCTCAGCGCTCTCGGCGTTGATCTTGGGGACGTTCTTGGCGGCGGCTTCGAGAAGCTCTGCCGGCAAATAGTCACCAGAAATCAACTTCCTCTTCTTGCTCTGTCCAGTTGATGTCGTTACAGACGGTTGAGCCAGCTTGAGCACAAAGATCCCTGGTTCCACAGGTAACTTAAGTGCGGCGCACTTTGACAGGCCATCGGCAATGGTGTTCTGAGCTCTTGGAACATGCTCCATCTGTAGGCCGTCAAAGTGCTCTTCTAGCTTTCTCACTTCGTCGACGTAGGCTTCCATCAACGGACTCTGATAGCTCTTGTTCACTTGGCGGACGACAAGCTGCGAGTCACCCCTGACAATGAGCTTCTTGATCCCAAGGTCTGCCGCTATCCTGAGACCGGCAAGCAAGCTTTCATACTCTGCAGTATTGTTTGTTGCTCGCTCCTTGGGGAAGTGCATCTGGACTACGTACTTGAGGTGCTCTCCGGTGGGTGCGACAAGCAGCACGCCAGCGCTGGCGCCTTGCAGCGAAAAGGCACCATCAAAGTACATCAGCCACTCTTTGCTTGCTTCCTCGACGGGGATGCTCGTTTCTGGAATTTCTTCGTCTGGTGTTGGTGTCCATTCTGCTATGAATTCTGCCAATGCTCTGCTTTGGATAGTTGAAGTACTCTCAAACTTGAGGCCAAAGCTTGACAGTTCCAGTGCCCACTCAACAATCCTGCCTGTCGCTTCTGGATTCTGTAGTATCCTCTTCAGCGGAAAGCGAGTGACAACTGTGATTTCATGTGCTTGGAAGTAATGGCGCAGCTTTCTCGAGGCCATGAGAAGGCCGAAAAGCAATTTCTTGACACCAGAGTACCTTGACCTAGCCCCCTGCAGAAGGGAACTGACAAAGTAAACTGGGCGCTGCACCATTCTCTTCAGTATCTCCTCGCGCGTCTGCGCAGATCCATCCTTGTCAGGACCAGGGCTTGTCGGGGAAGCCCCCTGCTTGTCGCTGGATGCGTCTGCTGTGGTTGCTGGCTCGTCATCTGCCTCCCTCTCCGCTACCAACGCAGCACTAACCACTTGATTGGTAGCCGCTATATACAGCAGCAACTTCTCTTGTGGCTTAGGTGCAACAAGTATTGGAGTGGAGGACAGGTATCTCTTCAAGTCCTGCAGCGCAGCCTCCGCTTCCGAAGTCCATTTCATTGGACCTGCCTTTTTTAATATTTTGAAAAACGGCAGGGCGCGCTCTGCAGACCTAAAAATAAACCTGCTGAGAGCAGCCACGCAACCGGCAAGTCTTCGTACATCCTTGACGCGCTTGGGTGCTTCAATCTGCTCAATGGCCTTGATCTTGTCGGGATTGGCTTCAATTCCCCGCTGAGACACGAAGAACCCCAGAAGCTTGCCGGAGGGGACTCCAAAGACACACTTCTCGGGGTTGAGTTTAAGGTTGATCTTGCGCAGATTTGCAAAGGTGTCGTCTAAATCTTGAATCAGAGTTGCCTTGTCCTTGCTCTTGACCACTATGTCATCCATGTAGGCTTCCACATTTCTGTGTACTTGTGGCTCAAGAGCGACATGGACTACTCTTGCGAATGTTGAACCAGCATTTTTCAAACCGAAAGGCATCCATATGAAACAGTACGTGCCACATGGAGTGATGAATGCGGTCTTCTCCTCATCCTCTTCTGCCATGAAGATCTGATGGTATCCTGAGTATGCGTCAAGAAATGAAAGCAAATCACATCCGGCCGTGGAGTCAACAATCTGGTCAATGCGCGGCAAAGGAAAAATGGGTCTTTGGGACAAGCTTTGTTAACATTGGTAAAGTCGATACAAAGTCTCCATTTCCCGTTCGCCTTGCGCACGACTACAGGATTGGCCAACCACGTAGGATGGATCACTCATCTGACAAGGCCTGCTGCTTCCAACTTCTTGATTTCTTCTGCGATGAATTCTTGGTGCTCCACTGCTTGCTTCCTGACCTTCTGCTTGACGGGCCGCGCATGAGGACAAACGGCAAGATGGTGCTCAATTACTTTCCTGGGAACACCGGGGATGTCAGACGGTTGCCACGCAAACACGTCGACGTTCGCCCGCAGGAAAGCAATGAGCGCACTTTCCTATTTAGGGTCGAGAGTGGCACCGATGGTGAAGGTACCACCAGTGCCGTCCTCCTTGGCGGACACCTTCTTGGTTTCTGTCGGAGCTGCCATTGTCTTCTTACACTTGCCGGTGGAGCTCGATGGTGCGTCCTCGACGGCAGCGCAGCACTCCGAAGAGGTGCGTTTGCCAGAGTGGGCATCAGAGCTTTTGCCGGACTTGGTCTTCTTCTTCCCCTCGGGAGCTTCAACGGCAAGTGATTTGCGATCTGTTGCGGCTGCCGCTTCCCGGTAGATCTTGTCGGCGCAGATAAGAGCATCTTTCTTGTCGCCAGGGACAGAGATGACGCTTATCGGGCCTGGCATCTTCAGCATGTTGTATGCGTAGTGAGAGGCTGCCATGAACTTGGCGAGTGCTGGACGGCCAAGTATCCCATTGTAAGGCAATGGAAAATCGGCAACGTCAAAAGTGACCCTCTCAGTCCTAAAGTTCAACTCGCTGCCAAATGTCACTGGCAACGTGACCTTCCCCTTCGGGTTGCTCCTTCCCGGGTTGATTCCTTGGAATGTGCCGGTCTCTTCAAGCTCGCTGTCAGGGATCTGGTGTTTCTGGAGTACAGCGGAGGAGATCAGGTTCAAGCCGGCCCCGCCATCAACTAGCATCTTAGTGACTTTGAGGTTGCGGATAGTTGGTGAAACCAACATCGGCAAGCACCCGACCGCAGTTGTGCGATCAGGGTGGTCCTCAATATCAAAGATGATAGGCGTGCTCGACCATTTCAGAAGCTTGCGCGACTCGACAGGTGGTTCCGCTGCATTGACTTCCCGCACCCACTGCTTTAGTTGGCGGTGTGAAGTATGCAGAGAAGCACCGCCGTCAACGCACAAGACCTCTGTGGCTTTCTGGAACTCTTGCTCACTGGTCTCGACATCATCCATGTCTTCGTCGTCGCCGTCATCTTCATCCTTGTCACGGCCGCGGGGAGGTCTGTCTCCTTGCCGCTGCTTGGCCTTGCCGCGGCGTCCTCCCCGGCTAGCGCGCTTCTTGCCGGATTCTCCAGCTCCTCCTTGGGCCCTCTCTTTGTCGCTTCGCTCGTACTCAGCCTTTTGTTGTTGGACAAGCTGCTCGACCTTCTTGCAGTTCTGGAGGTCATGGCCCTTGGTGCGGTGGATCTTGCAGTACTGCTTGTCGGTGCTGTCCTACTTGTCGGCGACCGCCACAGACTGGCAGTTGGTGCATGCGGCAATCTCCTTGCCGGAGCTACCAGCTTTGGCTTTCTTGGCGCCACCTTCATTGCCGGACTGCTCAACAACTAGCACATCTTTGCCTTTCTTCTTCCTGTTGTTCCGCCGTCGGTTTTTCTTTGCCGGGGCAGCATCCTCGCTGTCAGATCCTTCTGCTCCTGTATTCTCTCCGATGAGTTTCCTCCCTTCCTCAGCACGTGCACACTTGTTGGCCAAGGCATACAGCTCACTGACGTCTCTGATCTTGCACATCGCCATCTCCTCCCGCATCCTGCGGTTATGCACGTTCTGATGGAACGCGCTGATGACCACGACAGGGTGGACATCTGGGATGTTGTGCTGTACACGGCTGAACCTCTGAATGTACTTGCGCAGGGGCTCTCCTTCCTTCTGGGCGAGCAGATGAAGGTCACTCTCTTGGCCATGAGGTTTGTGGCCGCCTATAAAGGCGCCGACAAACTGATGGCATAAGTCTGCCCAGGAGGATATGGAGTTGTCCGGTAAGTGCATGAGCCAGGACCTGACGTTGGGCTTGAGCACCAGCGGGAAGTAGTTGGCAAGGATCTTGTCGTCCCGCCCCCCGCAGCCTGCACCGCGATGGTGTAGATGCTGAGGAACTCCGACGGATGCGACTTGCCGTCGTACTTCTCTGGTACGTCTGGCTTGAAAATTTTCATGCTGGGCCACTGGACTTGCCGCAGCTCACGAGTAAACGCAGGGCAACCTACCGCGTACGGCAAGCCGCCTGGTTCCATGGCGCATGCATGTCGACAGAGGGCCCAGCGCGCTGGTCCGATTGACGTCGCGCTTCTCTTCGGCGCTCGATGCGAGTATGAGGGTCTTCTTGCTGTCGTTCGTGAAGAACTTGGTGCTGATTGCGATGAGCTCGTGGATCCGATGACGCGGTGGAGTCGCTGTCGAGGTGGATCCGGCGAGTCGGCGATCTTACCCTTCGGGGCAGAGAGTGCACAGTGGTTGCACCCCCACCGGTCTTGTCGCCACCGGCTCGTGCCTGGCTGACTTGCCGCGGCTGCGACGTGCTCGGCTGCCGTTGAGTGTCACCGTTGGCGAAGCCGATGAGACTCTGAATGGTGGCCCTCCAGTCGTCGATCTTGTCTGCCGTAGGAGGGTAGTCTAGGAGCAGTTGAGCTCGCGCCAAAGCTTCTGCTGGAGTGGCGGGTGGTGGTGGCGAACGGTGCGAGGAGCGGGATATGCTCGGACTCCTAACTATGTTAGAAGGAGCAGTGTCCCGTCCAGGCGACCGTGCCTCGCTCGTGCCAGCATGTTGGCGTGCATGCTGGTCTTGAGCGCTCCGAGACCCACCAGCTCGATCTTGGTCCAGCAAACGCATGGTACTGAGAGCACCATGACGTTGCCGGTCCCGCGCCTCCTGAGGTGGGCGCGGTGCATGCACGGACGCCGAGGTCTAGGAGTGCGCCCGGTCGTTGTGGGAGCCAGCTACGCCGCCGATGGGCAGCGCAGCCTTGTCCTTGGACCTGGCAGCGCCGTGAGCTCCCTCGTCGACGCCCGTTCTTCCGCCAGCGTCTGCCCCAGCAGCCGTTTGCTCCGGCGGTGGTGGGTTCGGCGCGGACGGAGTAGCCGCCTCTGAAGCCTTCTTCTTCGGCGGCATGTCTATGAAGATGATGAAGATCTAGCGCGCGTGAACGCCGGATCTGGTTCACACAACCTCGACTTCCCCTACCTGGCGCGCCAAAGATGCCGGGGTTCTGATCCACGAGCACCTATGGGACCGCGGACCGAGTCCCTTTCGGTTCGGCAGGGGCAGAGGTCGCACGAAGAGCGGATCGAGGTGAAGCACACAAGCAGTTTACCCAGGTTCGGGCCGCACGGATGCGTAAAACCCTACTCCTGCTTTGTGGTTTGTATTGAGTTCTTGCTCGGGAGCGCGGAGTGCTACAGTACACTCCAGCAGCTAACGAGACCGAGCGTGAGTGTTCTCTTTCTTCTAACCAGGCAACTAACCCCCCTCTACGTTGCGCACGGGCCTCCTTTTATATGCTCAAGGGGTCACCGACAGGTGGCAACGTAGACAAGGGTAAAAATGGAAAGGTGCTGCGGTAGGTACAGCTACCTACTACAGTGTATCATACCTAACCCTGACGGCCGGGGACAAGGGCATTAAATGCCCGTCTGCGTCGTCTAAATAGTGCAAAAGGGACCGTCAGGGACGCCACCGCTTGCCACGATGGCAATCTTGTCAGCGCCGCTTGCCACCGCGCACCCCTGGCTGCACAGCCTCCCGCCACGTATGCCTGGATGGGTCCCAGAGCGACACGTTGATGGATGTGCTGGAGCGCGGGCACAGAGTGGTAGCTTGCCGCGGCAAGCGCCTTGCCGCGGTCGTTGTCTTGTCGCGTCCGGGAGCTTGTCGCTCACCGGGCCTTGCCGGGACGCGTGGCGCGTCGCGGCAAGTTCCTTGAGGTGCCTTGGTTGGCCTCCCCGGCAAGCTCCTCTTGCTGGGGTCTTGTGATGCCTTTGTTGGCCTTCCCGGCAAGCTCCTCTTGCCGGGGTCTTGTCTCCTTGGCTTGGATACTTTGTTCTTGAATGGCTCCAAAGGAACCACGGAGGACCTTGGCGGTCACCTGGCAAGCCTTGCCGCGGGATGCTGCGACTGCCCGTGCACAAGTTCGGGATACTAGGGTACCCCTATTCTAGTACACCGACAAGGTACCAAAGTAATCCAGGAGTGGATCACTGGACAGCGGTCAAGAACATCCTAAAATACCTGAAAAGGACTAAGGATATGTTTCTCATATATGGAGGTGACAAAGAGCTCATCGTAAATGGTTACCTTGATGCAAGCTTTGACACTGATCCGGACGATTCTAAATCGCAAACCGGATACGTGTTTACATTAAACGGTGGAGCTGTCAGTTGGTGCAGTTCTAAACAAAGCATTGTGGCAGGATCTATATGTGAAGCGGAGTACATAGCTGCTTCGGAAGCAGCAAATGAAGGAGTTCATATCCGATCTAGGAGTCATACCTAGTGCATCGGGTCCAATGAAAATCTTTTGTGACAATACTGGTGCAATTGCCTTGGCAAAGGAATCCAGATTTCACAAGAGAACCAAGCACATCAAGAGACGCTTCAATTCCATCCGGGATCTAGTCCAGGTGGGAGACATAGAGATTTGCAAGATACATACGGATCTGAATGTAGCAGACCCGTTGACTAAGCCTCTTCCATGAGCAAAACATGATCAGCACCAAAGCTCCATGGGTGTTAGAATCATTACTGTGTAATCTAGATTATTGACTCTAGTGCAAGTGGGAGACTGAAGGAAATATGCCCTAGAGGCAATAATAATGTTATTATTTTATTTCCTTATATCATGATAAATGTTTATTATTCATGCTAGAATTGTATTATCCGGAAACATAATACTTGTGTGAATACATAGACAAACCAAACGTCACTAGTATGCCTCTACTTGACTAGCTCATTAATCAAAGATGGTTATGTTTCCTAACCATAGACATGTGTTGTCATTTGATTAACGGGATCACATTATTAGGAGAATGATGTGATTGACATGACCCATTCCATTAGCTTAGCACCCGATCGTTTAGTATGTTGCTATTGGTTTCTTCATGACTTATACATGTTCCTATGACTATGAGATTATGCAACTCCCGTTTGCCGGAGGAACACTTTGTGTGCTACCAAACGTCACAACGTAACTGGGTGATTATAAAGGATCTCTACAGGTGTCTCCAAAGGTACATGTTGGTTTGGCGTATTTTGAGATTAGGATTTGTCACTCCGATTGTCGGAGAGGTATCTCTGGGCCCTCTCGGTAATGCACATCACATAAGCCTTGCAAGCATTTCAACTAATGAGTTAGTTGCGAGATGATGTATTACCAAAAGAGTAAAGAGACTTGCCGGTAACGAGATTGAACTAGGTATTGAGATACCGACGATCGAATCTCGGGCAAGTAAAATACCGATGACAAAGGGAACAACGTATATTGTTATGCGGTCTGACCGATAAAGATCTTCGTAGAATATGTAGGAGCCAATATGAGCATCCAGGTTCCGCTATTGGTTATTGACTGGAGACGTGTCTCGGTCATGTCCACATTGTTCTTGAACCCGTAGGGTCCGCACGCTTAAGGTTTCAATGACAGTTATATTATGAGTTTATGAGTTTTGATGTACCGAAGTTAGTTCGGAGTCCCGGATGTGATCACGGACATAACGAGGAGTCTCGAAATGGTCGAGACATAAATATTGATATATTAGATGGCTATATTCGGACACCGGAAGTGTTCCGGGTGATTTCGGAGAAAACCGGAGAGCCGGAGGGTTACCGGAACCCTACCGGGAGAAGTAATGGGCCATATGGGCCTTAGTGGAGAGAGAGAGGGGCAGCCAGGGTAGGCCGCGCGCCTCCTCCCCCCTGGTCCGAATTGGACTAGCAGAGGGGGGCGGCGCCCCCCTTTCCTTCTCCCTCCCCACTTCCTTCCCCCTCCTAGTAGGAGTCCTACTCCTACTAGGAGGAGGACTCCTCCTGGCGCGCCAATAGGGGTCGACCGGCCTCCTCCCCTTGCTCCTTTATATACGGGGGCAGGGGGCACCCCTAGACACACAAGTTGATCCAGGTGATCATATTCTTAGCCGTGTGCGGTGCCCCCTTCCACCATAATCCTCGATAATATTGTAGCGGTGCTTAGGCGAATCCCTGCGACGGTAGTACATCAAGATCGTCACCACGCCGTCATGCTGACGGAACTCTACCCCGACATTTTGCTGGATCGGAGTCCGGGGATCGTCGTCGAGCTAAACGTGTGCTAAAACTCGGAGGTGCCGTAGTTTCGGTGCTTGATCGGTCGGGCCGTGAAGACGTACGACTACATCAACCACGTTGTGCTAACGCTTCCACTGTCGGTCTACAAGGGTACGTAGATCACACTCTCCCCTCTCGTTGCTATGCATCACCATGATCTTGCGTGTGCGTAGGAAAATTTTGAAATTATTACGTTACCCAACATGATGCACAGGAAGAGCAGTTGAATATACAAACATTGTTGACAAAAGCAATAAGAAATACAAAAAAAGGACGACATGATATAATTCACATATATGACGCTTGCCTAAACAGCATGGCATTGCATAATTCACATACATAATGCCTTGCAACAAGATAACATTGCATAATTCACATATATAATGTCTTGCAACAAGATGGCATTGCATAATTCACATATATGGTAATTAGACACTAAATAGGTGGCATTCACACAAAGCATGTCTAAACTAAGCAAATGACATAGCAATGCAAGATACCATACACACGATATGAGCAACATAACCTTGCCAAGTTAGGGCATGCACCTCGGGGGGGGGGGGATATGACTGGTCATCTGTCTCTGAATCCTCCTCTGAGGAGCTATCGGTAACCAGTAGGACATGCGCTTCGTCAGATAGCATTGTCTGCTCTGAAGACCTTGTTTCCACTCCAGATTTTTCCATGACCGTGCCAAATGGCTGATGCACAGGAAGAGTAATTGAACTTAATAAAATTGTTGACAAATTTAACACGTAATAAAAAATGATGGCATGATATAATTCACATATAAGATGACTGGCTAACCAGGGTGGAATTGCAAAATTCACATATATGATGCCTGGCTAGACAAGATGGCATTGCATGATTCACATATACGATAAAGAAACTAAACAGATGGCATTGACACAAAGCATGTCTAAACTAAGTAGATGACATCTTTAATGTATACAGTAAGCAATGCAAGGCACCATATGCATAATATTACCAACATCAACATGCCAAGTTGGAGCAAAGACCTCATGGGGTAAATAGGAGTGGTCTTCTCCTTCTGAATCCCCCTCATAATAGTTATCTTCCTTTTGATTACGATCCGAAATGGGTGGAGGGGGGGCTGCCTTTGCGCCCACCATGGAACAACGTCTGCATGAAATTTTATTGCCACGCAAGGCTTGTCTCTTTTGCTCTACATGATCAGTTCCATTGTGTACAATAACTGGCATGCATAGGAATAAAATATAGTGAGATTATGTAAGGAGTGCATGCACAAATCCAGAGTGATGGTAGCAAACTGTGGATAGACCCAAAACCAATGATAGTAGGCAGATAATAGCTTTAGTTAAAAAATACAGAAAATGGCTCCTTTAATGTTTGTTTGCACCCAACATGAAACTCATAGTAGACACCGGAGATTAACCAGATAGTAGAAAGATAGTACTGATTGCTGCCCCAATATGTACCCCACAAATATTTAAAAACTCAAGTTTCAGCATTAGTTTGGACCTGACTTAGAGTCTAATACGTGAACACGACGATAATGTAGCATGTCATCATATTAAGCGACGCATAACGTAAGCATACACGGAAGAGTGCGACCTCTCTTGCGGACCCGTGTAGTCCTCAAGGTCATCTGCTCAGTTGATGATGGTAATGCAGTTGCCATGGCTGCCGGCGGCGGGGAAGAAGATCTGAGGCGGCGAAAGACAGTCTGGAGAGCGGATCCCTACTGTGGTGAACCCTTCCGTCGTTGGAGCAGCTGAGCTGGGGTGGAACACAGCGCCGCAGGAGCAGGACACACCACACAAAGTTTTCTTTGACACATATCTGTAACAAAAGTAATTGAGTAAGGGCTTGTTTGAATTTGAGGATCCTAACAATGCAGGGATAGAAAATAGACAGGAATATGATAGGAATGCATGTGCAAAACAAAGAATTTAAAAACACATGATTTCTACCAATCTGGGTGTTTGATTCACAACAATTGGAAGATCACAGGATGCAAAAAAGCATGGTGAGATTAAGTCAAATCACAACAAAAAGTACGGTTATAATGCTATTATGCTACTATCTCTTAGTCTTGTGGTTGATGAATAGGAATATGAAAAGGAGGAGAAGTGGAAATTAGAATTCCTGTGGTTTTTCTTTCAAGGAGACACTAAAGGAACAAATCCTACAGTTTTCCTTTGCTCCATTCCTTTGCACCAAATTCATGAAAAGTAGTACCATAGGAAACTTTCCAATTCCGATGTTTTTCATTCACTTTTCCTTTTAAGCACTGGCGATTCTAGTAGGCAGCCTTGAGCAAGGAAAATCCTACACTAAAAAAATGTTTTTGTGCTACTTCTATTACTTTGGACCCAAGCCACTGCCATACTAGCTCAACTCCCAGGCCCATCGACAAATGCACAGCTCAAACGCGCAGAGATAAATAATGATGGCATTCAAGAGAGTCCATCACGGATAGCTAAGTTGCCTGGTACATCACTGCTTGTCATATAGTAGGATAAAATAATCGTATTTCCCGTTACTATGAGTGCTCAGTGGACAATATATATAACATGTAGAGTAAAAAAGAGATGCAACAAGTGTACAACCTCTTTGGCGAAGCCATGTCGATCTCAGCGTGATTGGGTTGGCCGGTGAGGATGCTCCGGCTGACTTGGCTGTCGGAGGAGGGGAAGAAGATCTTAGGCGTCTGGAGATGGAGCCCAAGGTACTGCTCCACTATGATGGAGGGTTTCGTCGTTGGAGCATCTCCGGTGAGTTGTACGACACCGAGGCTGAAGCAGGACAAGAGAGACAATGAACAACGTTAACGTGAGTGGAAATCTAATAGCATCTCCAATACATGACGTAAAATACATAAACACAAAGTGCTAGATGTAAAATACATCAGCCGCTCATCTCTGAACTTAACTGTCGAAACTGAATTTAACTGTCGAAACTAAACTTAACTGTCAAAACTGAACTTAACTATCGAAACTGAATTTTACTGTCGAAACTGAATTTTGCTGTCGAAACTGAACGCACTAGCAAGGTGAGGCTACACATCGGTCGACTAACTTTTTCATCTCTGGTCAGTCGATTTTGCAGCTGTTGGATACGAAATCAAGGGCCTGCGGTTCATCTTCAACCTCCACCCCCCTGAGCCGGCCAAACAACAGCCCCCTGCCGCCCGCGACCGGCGGTGCGCCACCCCGCCCGCCTCGAAAACACTCCCCACCACTGGTTCGCCGCCGCCTCGGCCATCCCTCTAGCCCCCCCCCCGTGCCGAGCTTTTTCTCCGGCGAT
>NC_057806.1:488282028-488388919 GCF_018294505.1 Triticum aestivum
ACGGACCTGAATGTAGCATATCCGTTGACTAAACCTCTCCCTAGAGCAAAACATGATCAACACCAGAATTCCATGGGTGTTCGATTCATCACAATGTAACTAGATTATTGACTCTAGTGCAAGTGGGAGACTGTTGGAAATATGCCCTAGAGGCAATAATAAAAAGGATTATTATTATATTTCCTTGTTCATGATAATTGTCTTTTATTCATGCTATAATTGTGTTATCCGGAAATCGTAATACATGTGTGAATACATAGACAGCAACATGTCCCTAGTAAGCCTCTAGTTGACTAGCTCGTTGATCAACAGATAGTCATGGTTTCCTGACTATGGACATTGGATGTCATTGATAACGAGATCACATCATTAGGAGAATGATGTGATGGACAAGACCCAATCCCAAACATAGCACAAGATCGTATAGTTCGTTTGCTAGAGTTTTTCCAATGTCAAGTATCTTTTCCTTAGACCATGAGATCGTGTAACTCCCGGATACCGTAGGAGTGCTTTGGGTGTACCAAACGTCACAACGTAACTGGGTGACTATAAAGGTATACTACGGGTATCTCCGAAAGTGTCTGTTGAGTTGACACGGATCAAGACTGGGATTTGTCACTCCGTATGACAGAGATCTCTAGGCCCACTCAGTAATGCATCATCATAATGAGCTCAAAGTGACCAAGTGTCTGGTCATGGGATCATGCATTACGGTACGAGTAAAGTGACTTTCCGGTAACGAGATTGAACGAGGTATTGGGATACCGACGATCGAATCTCGGGCAAGTAACGTACCGATTGACAAAGGGAATTGTATACGGGATTGCGTGAATCCTCGACATCGTGGTTCATCCGATGAGATCATCGAGGAGCATGTGGGAGCCAACATGGGTATCCAGATCCCGCTGTTGGTTATTGACTGGAGAGCCATCTCGGTCATGTCTACATGTCTCCCGAACCCGTAGGGTCTACACACTTAAGGTTCGGTGACGCTAGGGTTGTAGAGATATGTATATGCAGTAACCCGAAAGTTGTTCGGAGTCCCGGATGAGATCCCGGACGTCATGAGGAGTTCCGGAATGGTCCGGAGGTAAAGAATTATATATAGGAAGTGCTATTTCGGCCATCGGGACAAGTTTCGGGGTCACCGGTATTGTACCGGGACCACAGGAAGGGGCCCGGGGGTCCACCGGGTGGGGCCACCTATCCCGGAGGGCCCCATGGGCTGAAGTGGGAGGGGAACCAGCCCCTAGTGGGCTGGTGCGCCCCCCTTGGGCCTTCCCCCTGCGCCTAGGGTTGGGAACCCTAGGGTGGGGGTGCCCCACTTGCCTTGGGGGGCACTCCACCCCCCTTGGCCGCCGCCCCCTTGGGAGATTGGATCTCCAGGGCCGGCGCCCCCCCTTGGGGACCCTATATATAGAGGGGAGAGGGAGGGCAGCCGCACCCCATGCCCCTGGCGCCTCCCTCTCCCCTCCAAGACCTCCTCCTCCTCCATAGAGAACGGCGAAGCCCTGCTGCGGTGACTGTTGCATCCACCACCACGTCGTCGTGCTGCTGGATCTTCATCAACCTCTCCTTCACCCTTGCTGGATCAAGAAGGAGGAGACGTCACGCTGACCGTACGTGTGTTGAATGCGGAGGTGCCGTCCGTTCGGCGCTAGGATCTCCGGTGATTTGGATCACGTCGAGTACGACTTCCTCATCCCCGTTCTTTGAGCGCTTCCGCGCGTGATCTACAAAGGTATGTAGATGCAATCCGATCACTCGTTGCTAGATGAACTCATAGATGGATCTTGGTGAAACCGTAGGAAAATTTTTGTTTTCTGCAACGTTCCCCAACAGGCAGGGCGCAGAGGAGTATATATAGGAGCGAAGGCGCGAAGCCGAGTTCGGCTGGGTGGTGTCAATCGAATATAGGCGCCAAGCCGAGTAGGCTAGGTGGTCATCTAAACACGACCCCAAAAACCCAAACCCGAAACTCTCATACCAGGCTTTTCTTTTCTGGAGAAAAACTTCTGATGTATACGTCAGCTGTCAAGATAGTACATACGACATTAGAAATAAAAATTACATTCAGATCCGTAGACCAGCTAGGGATGACTACAATCAGTGGAGCGTGCCGTCGTCATCGCCCCCCTCTCACCGGAACCGGGCAAACCTTTTTGTAATAGAAAGTTGAGAAGTCACTGTGCTAAGGCCCCATAGGACCAGCCAGGGGCGGATCCACCATGGGTCAAGGGTGTTCAAATGAACACCCGAAAATTTATGCAATTTTTTTACGTATAGGCATATATGGCAGAGTATAGAAGTACGATCCTACATGGGCCTAATACGTGCACTTTGGCACTTTGGCAGCAGGCGAGCAGCCCATTAGGCCATTATGTATTACTTGACTGCGCACGAGAGCCTGGACACGCACCCGGCTAGCCACTTCCTTCCCCAATTCCCACGAATAGAGACAGGAGTGGCGGCGCGAGGGCATGGCGAGCCACGGCCAGCCGCCGGCGCAGGAGTTCACCAGGGCCATCGCCGACGCGGCTGCCGCCGGTGAGGAGCAGGAGCTAGTACCCTGTCCCAGTGCGGGGCCGGCCGCCGCAGTTGTCGATGCCGCGGAGTGGAGTGTACCTCCAGTGTAGCAATTTGCTCCAACAACCTCAATCTCTAAGCCTAAGGTGAATCCCCTTTCAAGTTCCAAGTTCCAACTCTAAAATTTCATTCTTTGATTTGATTCATTGTGAAATCCGAACTGAATGTGTAGTTTCTATTTGATTCAGTGAGAAGTTGCTATAGATGTCATTGAAAGGAGTTAGGATCTGTTGATTTATTAGCATAAAAATATCAAAGGAATTGTATTTGAATTGTAGGCAGTACAGAATTCAAAACTCAAGAGGAAGAGCATTGCCATTGATTTGAAAACTTTGTGGAGTAGAGCTGGGAAGAAATCTAGAGCATGTGCAGGGGCTCTAGTGAACACAAGTCCAATTGCAGAACATGTTCAGGTTGAGCAGCAAGTGCAGGTGCAAAACACTTCCCCATCGAATCAACTTCATATCACTATGAGCTCCCCTTCAGTTCAAAATGTTGGAAATATGCCCTAGAGGCAATAATAAAATGGTTATTATTATATTTCTTTGTTCATGATAATTGTCTATTGTTCATGCTATAATTGTGTTATCCGGAAATCGTAATACATGTGTGAATACATAGACCACAACACGTCCCTAGTGAGCCTCTAGTTGACTAGATCGTTGATCAAAGGATAGTCATGGTTTCCTGACTATGGACATTGGATGTCATTGATAACGGGATCACATCATTAGGAGAATGATGTGATGGACAAGACCCAATCCTAAGCATAGCTCAAAGATCGTGTAGTTTGTTTGTTGTAGCTTTTCTGAATGTCAAGTATCATTTCCTTAGACCATGAGATTGTGCAACTCCTGGATACCGTAGGAGTGCCTTGGGTGTGCCAAACGTCACAACGTAACTGAGTGACTATAAAGGTACATTACAGGTATCTCCAAAAGTGTCTGTTGGGTTGGCACAATCGAGACTGGGATTTGTCACTCCGTATGACGGAGAGGTATCTCTGGGCCCACTCGGTAATGCATCATCATAATGAGCTCAATGTGACCAAGTGATTGATCATGGGATCATGCATTACGGCACAAGTAAAGTGACTTGCCGGTAACAAGATTGAACTAGGTATTGGGATACCGACGATCGAGTCTCGCGCAAGTAACGTACCGATTGACAAAGGGAATTGTATATGGATTGATTGAATCCTCGACATCGTGGTTCATCCGATGAGATCATCGTGGAGCATGTGGGAGCCAACATGGGTATCCAGATCCCGCTGTTGGTTATTGACCAGAGAGGTGTCTTGGTCATGTCTGCATGTCTCCCGAACCCGTAGGGTCTACACACTTAAGGTTCGGTGATGCTAGGGTTGTAGAGATATTAGCATACGGTAACCCGAAAGTTTTTCGGAGTCCCGGATGAGATCCCGGACGTCACGAGGAGTTTCGGAATGGTCCGGAGGTGAAGATTTATATATAGGAAGTCAAGTTTCGGCCATCGGGAAAGTTTTGGGGGTAATCGGTATTGTACCGGGACCACCGGGTGGGGCCACCTATCCCGGAGGGCCCCATGGGCTGAAGTGGAAGGGGAACCAGCCCCTAGTGGGCTGGTGCGCCCCCCCCTTGGGCCTCCCCCCTGCGCCTAGGGTTAGAAACCCTAGGGGTGGGGGCGCCATCCTTACCTTTGGGGGCAAGGCACCCCCTTGGCCGCCGCCCCCCTAGGAGATTGGATCTCCTAGGGCCGGCGCCCCCCTAGGCACCCTATATATAATGGGGGGGAGGGAGGGCAGCCGCACCCAAGCCCCTGGCCTCTCCCTCTCCCTCCCGTGACACTCCTCCATCTTCCTGCGCTTGGCGAAGCCCTGCCGAGATCACCGTTGCTTCCACCACCACGCCATCGTGCTGCTGGATCTTCATCAACCTCTCCTTCCCCCTTGCTGGATCAAGTTGGAGGAGACGTCTTCCCAACCGTTCGTGTGTTGAACGCGGAGGTGTCATCCGTTCGACACTTGGTCATCGGTGATTTGGATCATGTCGAGTACGACTCCATCAACCCCGTTCTCTTGAACGCTTTCGCGCGCAATCTACAAGGGTATGTAGATGCACTCCTCTCTCCCTCGTTGCTAGATGACTCCATAGATTGATCTTGGTGATGCGTAGAAAATTTTAAAATTCTGCTACGTTCCCCAACAGTGGCATCATGAGCTAGGTCTATGCGTAGTTACTATGCACGAATAGAACACAAAGCAGTTGTGGGCGTCGATATTGTCAATTTGCTTGCCGTTACTAGTCTTATCTTGATTCGGCGGCATCGTGGGATGAAGCGGCCCGGACCGACCTTACACGTACGCTTACGTGAGACTGGTTGCACCGACTTACATGCACTAGTTGCATAAGGTGGCTGGCGGGTGTCTGTCTCTCGATCTTTAGTCGGATCGGATTAGATGAACAGGGTCCTTATGAAGGGTAAATAGAAATTGGCAATTCATGTTGTGGTTTTGGCGTAGGTAAGAAACGATCTTGCTAGAAACCTATAGCAGCCACATAAAAACTTGCAACAACAATTAGAGGACGTCTAACTTGTTTTTGCAGCAAGTGTTTTGTGATGTGATATGGCCAAAGGATGTGATGAATGATATATGTGATGTATGATATGATCATGTTCTTGTAATAGGAATCACGACTTGCATGTCGATGAGTATGAAAACCGACAGGAGCCATAGGAGTTGTTTTTATTTATTTATGACCTGCGTGCCAACATAAACGTCATGTAATTACTTTACTTTATTGCTAAAGCGTTAGCCATAGTAGTAGAAGTAATAGATGACGAGACAACTTCAAGAAGACACGATGATGGAGATCATGGTGTCATGCCGGTGACAACGATGATCATGGAGCCCCGAAGATGGAGATCAAAAGGAGCAAATGATATTGGCCATATCATGTCACTATTTGATTGCATGTGATGTTTATCATGTTTTACATCTTATTTGCTTAGAACAACGATAGCTTAAATAAGATGATCCCTCGTAATAATTTCAAGAAAGTGTTCCCCCTAACTGTGCACCGTTGCGAAGGTTCGTTGTTTCGAAGCACCACGTGATGATCGGATGTGATAAATTCTAACGTTCTAATACAACGGGTGTAAGCCAAATTTACACACGCAATACACTTAGGTTGACTTGACGAGCCTAGCATGTACAGGCATGGCCTCGGAACATGGAAGACCGAAAGGTCGAGCATGAGTCGTATAGAAGATACGATCAACATGAAGATGTTCACCGATGTTGGCTAGTCCGTCTCACGTGATGATCGGACACGGCCTAGTTAACTGGGATCATGTTTCACTTAGATGACTGGAGGGATGTCTATCTGAGTGGGAGTTCATTGAATAATTTGATTAGATGAACTTAATTATCATGAACTTAATCTAAAATCTTTACAATATGTCTTGTAGATCAAATGGCCCATGTTGTCCTCAACTTCAACGCATTCCTAGAGAAAACCAAGCTGAAAGACGATGGCAGCAACTATACGGACTGGGTTCGGAACCTGAGGATCATCCTCATAGCTGCCAAGAAAGATTATGTCCTAGAAGCACCGCTAGGTGACACACCTGTCCGAGAGAACCAAGATGTTATGAACGCTTGGCAGTCATGTGCTGATGATTACTCCCTCGTTCAGTGCGGCATGCTTTACAGCTTAGAACCGGGGCTCCAAAAGCGTTTTGAGAGACACGGAGCATATGAGATGTTCGAAGAGCTGAAAATGGTTTTTCAAGATCATGCTCGGGTCAAGAGATATGAAGTCTCCGACAAGTTCTTCAGCTGTAAGATGGAGGAAAATAGTTTTGTCAGTGAGCACATACTCAAAATGTCTGGGTTGCATAACCGCTTGACTCAGCTGGGAGTTAATCTCCCAGATGACGCGGTCATTGACAGAATCCTTCAGTCGCTTCCACCGAGCTACAAGAGCTTTATGATGAACTTCAATATGCAGGGGATGGAAAAGATCATTCCTGAGGTGTATTCAATGCTGAAATCAGCAGAGGTGGAAATCAAAAAGGAACATCAAGTGTTGATGGTGAATAAAACCACTAAGTTCAAGAAAGGCAAGGGTAAGAAGAACTTCAAGAAGGACGGCAAGGGAGTTGCCGCGCCCGGTAAGCAAGCTGCCGGGAAGAAGCCAAAGAATGGACCCAAGCCCGAGACTGAGTGTTTTTATTGCAAGGGAAGTGGTCACTGGAAGCAGAACTGCCCCAAATACATAGCGGACAAGAAGGCCGACAAC
This sequence comes from Triticum aestivum, assembly GCF_018294505.1. Classification (NCBI taxonomy): domain Eukaryota; kingdom Viridiplantae; phylum Streptophyta; class Magnoliopsida; order Poales; family Poaceae; genus Triticum; species Triticum aestivum. Next base: position 488,288,898 of record NC_057806.1, read on the forward strand.
AGTAAAGGTATATGTGATATACATGTAATTGATGTGTACCTTACCAGTACTCGTAGTAGCTCCTAGGTATTTGATACCGGTGCGGTTGCTCACATTTGTTACTCAAAGCAGGGGCTGCGGAATAAGCGGAGTCTGGCGAAGGACGAGGTGACGATGCGCGTCGGGAATGGTTCCAAGGTCGATGTGATCGCCGTCGGCACGCTGCCTTTACATTTACCTATGAGATTAGTTTTAAACCTCAATAATTGTTATTTAGTGCCAGCTTTGAGCATGAACATTGTATCAGGATCTCGTTTAATTCGAGATGGCTACTCATTTAAATCCGAGAATAATGGTTGTTCTATTTATATGAGAGATATGTTTTATGGTCATGCTCCGATGGTGAATGGTTTATTCTTAATGAATCTTGAGCGTAATGCTACACATATTCATAGTGTGAAAAAAAGATGTAAGGTTGATAATGATAGCCCCACATACTTGTGGCACTGCCGCCTTGGTCACATAGGTGTCAAACGCATGAAGAAGCTCCATGCAGATGGACTTTTAGAGTCTCTTGATTACAAATCATTTGACACGTGCGAACCATGCCTCATGGGTAAAATGACCAAGACTCCGTTCTCAGGAACAATGGAGCGAGCAACCAACTTATTGGAAATCATACATACTGATGTGTGTGGTCCAATGAGTGTTGAGGCTCGCGGTGGCTATCGTTATGTTCTCACCCTCACTGATGACTTGAGTAGATATGCGTATGTCTACTTAATGAAACACAAGTCTGAGACCTTTGAAAAGTTCAAGGAATTTCAGAGTGAGGTTGAGAATCAACGTGACAAGAAAATCAAGTTCTTGCGATCAGATCATGGGGGAGAATACTTGAGTCACGAATTTGGCACACACTCAAGAAAATGTGGAATAGTTTCACAACTCACGCTGCCTGGAACACCTCAGCGTAATGGTGTGTCCAAACATCGTAATCGCACTCTATTGGATATGGTGCGATCTATGATGTCTCTTACCGATTTACCGCTGTCATTTTGGGGCTATGCTTTAGAGACTGCCGCATTCACTTTAAATAGGGCTCCGTCGAAATTTGTTGAGACGGCACCGTATGAATTATGGTTTGGGAAGAAACCTAAGCTGTCCTTTCTAAAAGTTTGGGGATGCGATGCTTATGTTAAGAAACTTCAACCTGAAAAGCTCGAACCCAAGTCGGAAAAATGCGTCTTCATAGGATACCCTAAAGAAACTGTTGGGTATACCTTCTACCTCAGATCCGAAGGCAAGATCTTTGTTGCCAAGAATGGGTCCTTTCTAGAGAAAGATTTTCTCTCGAAAGAAATAAGTGGGAGGAAAGTAGAACTTGATGAAGTGTTACCTCTTGAACCGGTAAGTGGCACAGCTCAAGAAAATGTTCCTGAGGTGCCTGCATCGACTAGAGAGGAAGTTAATGATGATGATCATGAAACTTCAGATCAAGTTACTACTGAACTTTGTAGGTCCACGAGGACATGTTCCGCACCAGAGTGGTACGGCAACCCTGTCTTGGAAATCATGTTGTTAGACAATGGTGAACCTTCGAACTATGAAGAAGCGATGGCGGGCCCGGATTCCGACAAATGGCTGGAAGCCATGAAATCCGAGATAGGATCCATGTATGAAAATGAAGTGTGGACTTTGACTGACTTTCCCGATGATCGGCGAGCCATAGAAAATAAATGGATCTTTAAGAAGAAGACAGACGCGGATGGTAATGTGACCATCTATAAAGCTCGGCTTGTCGCTAAGGGTTATCGACAAGTTCAAGGGGTTGACTATGATGCTACTTTCTCACCCGTAGCGAAGCTGAAGTCATCATGTTAGCAATTGCCGCATTCTATAATTTTGAGATATGGCAAATGGTCGTCAAAACGGCATTCCTTAATGGTTTCCTTAAGGAAGAATTGTATATGATGCAGCCGGAAGGTTTTGTCGGTCCTAAAGATGCTGACAAGGTGTGCAAGCTCCAACACTCGATTTATGGGCTGGTGCAAGCATCTCAGAGTTGGAACATTCGTTTTGATGAGATGATCAAAGCGTTTGGGTTTACGCAGACTTATGGAGAAGCCTGCATTTACAAGAAAGTGAGTGGGAGCTCTGTAACATTTCTCATATTGTATGTGGATGACATACTGTTGATGGGAAATGATATAGAATTCTTGAAAAGCATAAAGGCCTACTTGAACAAGTGTTTTTCAATGAAGGACCTTGGAGAAGCTGCTTATATATTAGGCATCAAGATTTATAGAGATAGACCGAGACGCCTCATTGGTCTTTCATAGAGTACGTACCTTGACAAGATATTGAAGAAGTTCAAAATGGATCAGTCAAAGAAGGGGTTCTTACCTGTATTGCAAGGTACGAGATTGAGCACGGCTCAATGCCCGACCACGGCAGAAGATAGAGAAAAGATGAGTGTCGTCCCCTATGCCTCGGCCATAGGGTCTATCATGTATGCTATGCTGTGTACCAGACCTGATGTAAACCTTGCCGTAAGTTTGGTAGGAAGGTACCAAAGTAATCCTGGCATGGAACACTGGACAGCGGTCAAGAATATCCTGAAGTACCTGAAAATGACTAAGGACATGTTTCTCGTGTATGGAGGTGACGAAGAGCTCGTCGTAAAGGGTTACGTCGATGCTAGCTTCGACACAGATCTGGATGACTCTAAGTCACAAACCAGATACGTGTATATTTTGAATGGTGGGGCAGTAAGCTGGTGCAGTTGCAAGCAAAGCGGTGTGGCGGGATCTACATGTGAAGCGGAGTACATGGCAGCCTCGGAGGCAGCACAAGAAGCAGTCTGGGTGAAGGAGTTCATTACTGACCTAGGAGTCATACCCAATGTGTCGGGCCTGATGACTCTCTTCTGTGACAACACTGGAGCTATTGCACTTGCCAAGGAGCCCAGGTTTCACAAGAAGACTAGGCATATCAAGCGTCGCTTCAACTCCATTTGTGAAAGTGTTTAAAATGGAGACATAGAGATTTGTAAAGTACATACGGACCTGAATGTGGCAGATCCGTTGACTAAACCTCTCCCTAGAGCAAAACATGATCAACACCGGAACTGCATGGGTGTTCGATTCATCACAATGTAACTAGATTATTGACTCTAGTGCAAGTGGGAGACTGTTGGAAATATGCCCTAGAGGCAATAATAAAATGGTTATTATTATATTTCTTTGTTCATGATAATTGTCTATTGTTCATGCTATAATTGTGTTATCCAGAAATCATAATACATGTGTGAATACATAGACCACAACATCCCTAGTGAGCCTCTAGTTGACTAGCTCGTTGATCAAAGGATAGTCATGGTTTCCTGACTATGGACATTGGATGTCATTGATAACGGGATCACATCATTAGGAGAATGATGTGATGGACAAGACCCAATCCTAAGCATAGCTCAAAGATCGTGTAGTTCGTTTGCTGTAGCTTTTCTGAATGTCAAGTATCATTTCCTTAGACCATGAGATTGTGCAACTCCCGGACACCGTAGGAGTGCCTTGGGTGTGCCAAACGTCACAACGTAACTGGGTGACTATAAAGGTACATTACAGGTATCTCCAAAGTGTCTGTTGGGTTGGCACGAATCGAGACTGGGATTTGTCACTCCGTATGACGGAGAGGTATCTCTGGGCCCACTCGGTAATGCATCATCATAATGAGCTCAATGTGACCAAGTGGTTGATCACGGGATCATGCATTACGGCACGAGTAAAGTGACTTGTCGGTAACGAGATTGAACTAGGTATTGGGATACCGACGATCGAGTCTCGGGCAAGTAATGTACCGATTGACAAAGGGAATTGTATACGGATTGATTGAATCCTCAATATCGTGGTTCATCCGATGAGATCATCGTGGAGCATGTGGGAGCCAACATGGGTATCCAGATCCCGCTGTTGGTTATTGACCGGAGAGGCGTCTGGGTCATGTCTGCATGTCTCTCGAACCCGTAGGGTCTACACACTTAAGGTTCGGTGACGCTAGGGTTGTAGAGATATTAGCATACGGTAACCCGAAAGTTGTTCGGAGTCCCGGATGAGATCCCGGACGTCACGAGGAGTTCCGGAATGGTTCGGAGGTGAAGATTTATATATAGGAAGTCAAGTTTCGGCCATCGGGAAAGTTTCGGGGGGGGGGGGTAATCGGTATTGTACCGGGACCACCAGAAGGGTCCCGGGGGTCCACCGGGTGGGGCCACCTATCCTGGAGGGCCCCATGGGCTGAAGTGGAAGGGGAACCAGCCCCTAGTGGGCTGGTGCGCCCCCCCCCCTTGGGCCTCTCCCTGCGCCTAGGGTTGGAAACCCTAGGGGTGGGGGCGCCACCCTTGCCTTTGGGGGCAAGGCACCCCCTTGGCCGTCGCCCCCCTAGGAGATTGGATCTCCTAGGGCCGGCGCCCCCCCCAGGCACCCTATATATAGTGGGAGGGGGAGGGAGGGCAACCGCACCCAAGCCCCTGGCCTCTCCCTCTCCCTCCCGTGACACTCCTTCGTCTCCCTGCGCTTGGCGAAGCCCTGCCGAGATCACCGTTGCTTCCACCACCACGCTGTCGTGTTGCTGGATCTTCATCAACCTCTCCTTCCCCCTTGCTGGATCAAGTTGGAGGAGACGTCTTCCCAACCGTACGTGTGTTGAACGCGGAGGTATCGTCCGTTCGGCACTTGGTCATCGGTGATTTGGATCACGTCGAGTACGACTCCATCAACCCCGTTCTCTTGAACGCTTCCGCGCGCGATCTACAAGGGTATGTAGATGCACTCCTCTCTCCCTCGTTGCTAGATGACTCCATAGATTGATCTTGGTGATGTGTAGAAAATTTTAAAATTCTGCTACATTCCCCAACACAAAATCAGCAGCAGCTACAGATTGTTGGTGCCATGAACACAAGTCCAATTGCAGAACTTGAGATTGAGCACGAAGCAAGCAAAGAATCTGAAAATATAGAGGAAGAGAATGACTCTGAAGATCCAGTTTACGATGTTCAGCTGCTTGAACCTGATCCTGGGAAGAGGATTGCTATTGTATATTATGATGTTAATGACCAGAACAGGATTAGAAGAGGATACATTGCAAAAGGGGCTTGTCGACCAAAAAAGTATGCTTTTCCACAACACCCTGTTGGAGGTATGCGTCGATTTGTAGCTAAATGGTTCAAGTCTTATAAATGGCTTGAGTATAGTAAAGAACTAGATGCTGCTTTCTGCTTTGTATGTTATCTTTTCAAGGATAATTCTCATGTTGGTGGGGATTGCTTTGTGAATGGAGGATTTAGAAATTGGAATCACAAGGCTAGTTTTGGGAAACATGTTGGTGGGATCAATAGTGTACACAACAAAGCACAAGAGAAATACAATTTCTTCATTGCACCCAAAACAACAATCGTAGAATCATTTTCTTCAACCACCAAACAAGACAAGGTTCTATATATAGCTCGCTTGACATATTCTCTTAAATGCCTGAGGTTTCTTTTGGATCAAGGGTTAGCTTTTCGTGGACATGATGAAAGAGAAGTTTCACTTAATAAAGGTAATTTCCTTGAGCTTCTACATTGGCTAGCAGAGAATTTTGAAGAAGTGAATAAGGTGGTTCTTAAGAATGCTCCAAAGAACAACAAAATGATAGCTCATGAAATACAAACAGACCTCATCAACTCTTGTGCCAAAGAAACTACTAGGCTTATGATGGAAGAGCTAGGTGATAGTTGTTTCTCAATACTTGCCGATCAATCAAGTGATGTGTATCTACAAGAACAATTGGCTCTTTGTCTGCGTTATGTTGATAAAATCGGAAGGGTGGTTGAGAGGTTTCTTGGTATTTTACATGTTGCAGACACCACATCTTTGACACTCAAAACAGCAATTGAGAGTTTGCTTATGGAACATGGTTTGACCTTCTCTAGAGTACGTGGGCAAGGGTATGATGGTGCTAGCAACATGAAGGGTCATGTCAATGGTATAAAGAAACTAATTATGGATGAGTCCCCTTCTGCCTATTATGTGCATTGTTTTGCTCATGAACTTCAGTTATCTCTAGTTGTCGTTGCTAAGGAGAACCGTGATTGTGTTTTGTTCTTTCAACAACTTGCTAATCTATTGAATGTTCTTGGGATGTCTTGTAAGAAGATTAGAATGCTTCGTGTGGCTCAAGCTGAACGGATCATTAAAGCATTGGAATTGGAGGAAATTGAAACTGGGAAAGGCATGAATCAAGAGATGGGTTTGAGTAGGCCGGGTGACACTCGTTGGCGATCTCACCACAAAACTATTATGCATATTCTCCGCATGTATCCTTCAATCCGGCTAGTTCTCAAAAAGTTAGTAAGAGACCCAACTCAAAGCAACGAGGCTATGCTTGCTGAAACTATGTTGACATATTTTGAGTCATTTGACTTTGTTTTCATGGCACACTTGTTGCAAACCATATTTGGGCACACCAATGACTTAAGTCGTGCTTTGCAAAAGAAAGATCAAGACATTGTTAATGCTGTTGAACTCATTCATTTGACAAAGATTCAATTGCAATTGTTGAGAGATGATGGTGGATGGGAAACTTTCCTTGAAGAGGTCACTTCTTATTGTGTCAAGCATAAAGTCAAAGTTCCTCAAATGGGTGGTAAGTGCAAGCCACCTGGAAGACCCTCAAGATTCTACAAAAATCTCACGAATCTCCATCGCTTCCATGTTGAGATGTTTTTGGGTCTTATTGATAGGCAACTTCGAGAGCTTGGAGGTAGATTTGATGAGGTAAACACTGAATTACTTCATTACATGGGATCATTCAGTCCGGTAAATTCTTTTGCTGCTTATCATAAGGAAAACTTGGTTAAGCTTGCACATCTTTATCCTTTGGATTTCACGGAGGAAGATCTGATGCATATTCCTTATCAACTTACACACTTCATTACTGATATGCGTAGAGATGAGAGGTTTAGAAAGGTCAAAAACATAGTCGACCTTTCTATTATGCTTGTCGAGACAAACAAGAGTGTCACTTATAACCTTGTTTACAAGCTTCTCAAATTGGTTCTAATCCTACCAGTAGCAACAGCTAGTGTTGAGAGAGTGTTCTCTTCAATGACTTATGTGAAAAACAAGCTATGGAATAAAATGGGGAATCAACTCTTGAATGATTGCTTGGTTACATTTATTGAGAGGGAATTCTTTTTTGAAGTGAAGGATGATGTTGTCATTTCTCGCTTTCAAGCCATGACAAAGCGTATGGTCGAGTTGTAATTTTCTTATCTATTTTGTAATTTCCTTAATCTGTATTGCTGTTGCTGTGAACGAATTGGCTCCTCTGTTAAGGCGGATCCAGAATTGACTCATCTGTTGTCTTTTAGTTGCTTGCTTCTGCTTTTATTGATACAGATGTTGTTGCTACTGAACAATTTGTATTGCTGTGAACGAATTGGCTCCTCTGTTAGCGTGAATTTTTTTGAACACCCAATTTTAAATTCCTGGATCCGCCACTGGGACTAGCGCACTAGAACAGCAACCACTGCTGATTAAGAGAAGTATAGATCGGAAGGATTCAACTTGCAGGTACACAGGCAGACGAACGAAGACTGGATTCAAGCGGATCCACCGAAGACAAACACCGACCGAATTCCACGAGGATCCGCCGGAGACACACCTCCACACGCCCTCCAACGAGGCTAGACGTACCGTCGGGACAGACGGCGGGCGGGGAGAACATTATTCCATCTTCAAAGAGCCTCCACGACCTCGCATTCTACGCACCTAAGAACAGAGCTGGAGCCCTCCCGCCGGTAATGACCGAGATCCACCACATATCCATGGCCTAAGGCCACAACAGACGAATACACCTGCGGCGGGGCGGGCGGGAGGCGTGCAGCCCTAGCCGCCTTTGACTCGCTAGAGCTCAGCCAAGGGGTACACGCTGAACGACTTGGTTAACTCAGACCCAGACTTACCCCTCTTGTTTCAGATGGCCGTGACCGGGATAATTGAGTTAATCACATAAAATTATCATATCTGCGTAAAAAATAACCAAAAACCATCACAATTCATTTAGGTAATGAAGAACCACCCATGACTCTAAAACATTGATGGTCCCATAACTGCCGATTGATGCGATTTATGACAGGGAGGTCTCAACTGTCAGGCTGAGTTGGCAAAAGAAGTATACAGACACGTTAACTATTTTCTTTCTTTTAGGAGGTAACCCCCATAGATGGGGCACCTCTCGGGTGCACGATGACCCAAGTATGTGATGCATGGCACACGATAGAAGCCTAGGAAGTGGCGCCCAGAGGCACATGAGGGATACATGCATGGAGGTTGTCGGTATGGGGAGACTGGTGCTTTTTGTTTGTTTTGCATTTTGTGTCTGATTTTTTCTATTGGGGTTAACAAATATTTCTCTCTCTAATACTTCCTTGGGTTTCTCACACAACATGTGAGTACAAATGCATTAAGTAGATAACCCGCAAAAAAAGTGCATTAAGTAGATAGTACGTGTTGAACACATAGGGAGTATACCATCGGAAGTACAGGTTGTGTGATGCGGGTAGTTCAGGTTACACTCCACTAGGAGTACAAATTACAACCCCGAGAAGTACATTACCACATAGGGAGTAGAAGTATGTTACACGTGAAGTACAAGTTTGTGGCATGGGGAGTACAAGTCTAAATATAGTTAAGAAAAAGGGTTTCCCCGCTTTGTATTACAAAGTAACCATCCGATACAACCAACGATAGGAGCTAGGGCGGAAGCAACATAATCACGCCCAAAAGAAATGACAGAGAAAAAGAAAAGAAACAAATGCCGATAACAGCAGCTCGACAAAAACGACAAAGCCTCATGACCGCTGCGTTCACCGGAGATCGCCCACCAAGCTCCGAGACTCCGAAGCGGCGATACCAATCAACACCTCCAAGAAGGAACGCGACAATGACGACGCTGCTGCCAAGGGTTTCCGCCGGTACACGGCGAGGAGAGAGGAAGGGTAGCCCCGACGCCCTCCAGGAAGGTCCTGTGGCACCCTCAGGCGCCACCGCGTCGGTGTCGGCCAAGCCAACAGGGATTTCTCCCAATCCCAGCCTCTATCTCAGGCACTTCGGAGCTCGCCACCAAACCGACCACCACCCAGCGCCAACACGGACACGAAGCTTCCCACGCTGTCTCATCACAGCACCACGAAGATGGTCTTCACAACAAAGAAGAGGAGCCGGGACTAGTGCAGCGGCACCGTCGGCATACAGGAGGGCCCCACCTCCACCATCCACGATGGTAGCCGACTGGATGCCATAGCAGGAGCCTACCGGGCCCGTGGCCCCACAGGCCTGGCCGGGCCCTCAAAGGCCAGGACAGCTCCCGCCTCCGCGCAGCAGCTGGCATGCCGTCGTCGACGTTGTCGCAGTCCAAGCCGCACCTCTGCCTCCCCATACAGAGGGCATCACGGTCACGCTGGAGCCGACCCGCAAGGACCCAAAAGGGACCCTACGGCCCCAGATCTGGATCGGGGACACGCCACCGGCCGACCAGCACCACCGGACCGCCCCACCACCAAGAAGCGGCACCACCACGGCGAGCGCTGCCGGCCTCCGCACCATGACGCCGGACCGCCACGGCCGAGCATCACCGCCGCCTCCCCCACCCTGGGAAGGAGGAGCGCGCACGGATAAGGGATGACCCGCCACCGCCGACAGCACCCGGCCAGATCCGGGGGCGACCGCAGGCGGCGGCGGGGAAAGGGACGAAGAGGGGCGGACATGGTGGAAGGGGGTCGCACACCGTCCCGGCCGCCTCCCGGGGAGACGACGGAGGTGGCGGGACGAGAAGGAGGGAAGAGAGGGGGCGGGGAGCCCGCGCTGGGCGGGCGGTGGCGGCGGGAGCAGGGGAGGGAGAAAGGGGAGCTGGGCACCGCGCGGGGCGAGCGGCGGCGGGAGCGGGGGAGCGGGAGCAGGGGAGAGGGGCGTCGCGTCGGGCGGGCGGGTGGCGGCGGCGGGGGGGGGGGTGTAGGATCGAAAGTATGTCTAGAAGGGGGGTGATTAGACTACTTGACCAATTAAAAATCTATCCTTTTCCCAATTTTAGTCTTTGGCAGATTTTAGTTATCTTAGCACAAGTCAAGCAATCTTAACACAATTCAAGCAAGCATGCAAAGAGTCTATGAGCAGCGGAAAGTAAAACATGCAACTTGCAAGAATGTAAAAGGAAGGGTTTGGAGAATTCAAACGCAATTGAAGACACGGATGTTTTTGTCGTGGTTCCGATAGGTGGTGCTATCATACATCCACGTTGATAGAGACTTCAACCCACGAAGGGTAATGGTTGTGTGAGTCCGCGGAGGGCTCCACCCACGAAGGGTCCACGAAGAAGTAACCTTGTCTATCCCATCATGGCCATCGCCCATGAAGGACTTGCCTCACTAGCGGTAGATCTTCACGAAGTAGGCGATCTCCTTTCCCTTACAAACTGCTTGGTTCAACTCCACAATCTTGTCGGAGGCTCCCAAGTGACACCTAGCCAATCTAAGAGACACCACTCTCCAAGAAGTAACAAATGGTGTGTTGATGATGAACTCCTTGCTCTTGTGCTTCAAATGATAGTCTCCCCAACACTCAACTCTCTCTCACAGGATATGGATTTGGTGGAAAGAATATTTGAGTGGAAAGCAACTTGGGGAAGGCTAGAGATCAAGATTCATATGGTGGGAATGGAATATCTTGGCCTCAACACATGAGTAGGTGGTTCTCTCTCAGAAAATGTGTATTGGAAGTGTAGGTATGTTCTGATGGCTCTCTCCACGAATGAAGAGTGGGTGGAGGGGTATATATAGCCTCCACACAAAAACTAATGGTTACACCATAATTTACCAATCTCGGTGAGACCGAATTGAGAAACTCGGTCGGACCGATTTAGCAAACCTAGTGACCGTTAGGATTTTCGGTGGGACTGAGATGCAACTCGGTAGGACTGATATGGTTAGGGTTAGGGCATAACGTAATCTTGGTGTGACCGCTTACACAAACTCGGTGGGACTGATTTGGTAATAAGCTAACCAGAGAGTTGGTCAGGTAAACTCGGTGGGACCGATTTGCTCATTTCGGTGGGACCGAAATGTTACAAAAGGGAAACAGAGAGTTTACATTGCAATCTCGGTGGGACCGGTCACTCATCTCGGTAGTACCGAAACGTTACGAAGGAAAACAGAGAGATTACACCCCCATCTCGGTGTGACCGAGATCCCTATCGGTGAGACCGATTTGTCTAGGGTTTGTGGAAGTGGCTATGACATCTAAACTCGGTGGCGCATGATAGAAAGAATCGGTGGGGCCGAGTTTGACTTTTGGTTTAGGTCATATATGGATGTGGGAAGGTAGTTGATGTTTTTGGAGCATATCACTAAGCACTATGAAGCAAGAACCTCATCAAGCAACACCTCATCCCTCCTTGATAGTATTGACTTTTCCTAAAGACTCAATGTGATCTTGGATCACTGAAATATAAAATGTAGAGTCTTGAGCTTTGATCTTGAGCCAATCTTTCTGTCCTTAGTATTTTGAGGGGTCCACTTTCCTCATTCATGCCATGCCATTCATTGAGCTTTTCTTAAAATATTAATCTTGGAATAATGTTAACTCAATGAGCTATATGTTATTAGGAATTACCAAAACCACTCAGGGATAGTTGCACCTTCAGGGGACCCTAGCAGGGGCGGGGATGTGATACTAGTCTAAATATAGTTGGGAGTATAAGTTAAGCCCGAGAAAAATATATTAAAATCTATTAATATAAGATCTAGTTTTGAAGCTCTTGACACAACAGACACAACAGTGAAAACAGTTTGTAATTTGAGTTCAATTAAGAGATAGTTCATTTTGGAAAATTAGATATATAGCAAAAGAAAGCATGTACCAATCCTCCCACCCACGTGTAGAAGAAAAACCCAACAACTCCGCTGGGGAGACAAGGTTGGCGCAATGTGTTGCACCACCTATCGTTACCACAGAATTTTTTCATGTTTTTACGGGCTTGGTGACCCACTCTTGCATCCCTAAGACGTATTGGTTGTACTCCCTCCGTCCGGAAAAACTTGTCCCAATTTTATTTTTTAAATGGATGTATCTAGCATTAACTTGATGCTAGATACATTTATTTGAGGGACAAGTTTTTTCGGACGTAGGGAGTATGAAGCAATTCCTTTGTCGTGGTGTGGGTTGTTAGATGATACCCAATACGTTATTGCGGGAATAGCTAACAAATAATTTAATGTTTAGAAACAATTTTTGCAAATAGACACTAGGTCATAAATGATTTTAGATTTTGTTTTGAAGAAATATTGTTTAGAGAAAACATGATAAGCTGAATGTGTGTGTGTGTGTGGTGTGTGTGTGCGTGCGTGCGTGCGTGCGTGCGTGTGTGTGTGTGTGTGTGTGTGTGTGTGTGTGAAAATATCATCGAGGTGATGAGACAGTAGAGACATCTCAGCCGGCCATTGACAGAACCTAAAACAAGGATAGCAGCTATTGTTGTGAATTTAATTAATAGAAGCATAGCTTGCACAAGAAAAAACTAAAATGCAAGCCCACTCATAATATGACTTTCTATATAAAAAAGCTGCTTACAATGGATATGAAGTTTCTGAGCCCGAGCTCAAATGAGCTCAATGAACAGTAAAGTCCAAAAAAAGAACAAATCAAAAGGTTCTGATTTTTTGGTACAAACATTGACAAAAAAATTACATGCTCACAAAAATTCATCTTCATATCACATTGTTAAAATCCGCGGTAAGAAAAATCGATTCTTCAAAAATGTTATTTTCGAAAGTATTTTGGAGTGTTGATTTTGTTTCTTTTGCCATGATTTCCAAAAATGTCTTTGCAACATGAAATTTTGCGAGCACGTAAAACTTTTGTCAGTATTTACACCAAAATATTTCAATATTTTTATTTATTTTTAGGTTTTACTGTCCATCCCAAGCTTAAATGAGCTCGGGAGCAGAAGATGACTTTTGGCTTACAAAACAATAGGCTCACTCCTACATGAAGTATAGCAAGCCGTTGCACAAGGTACGCTTCTCGCCGAAACAACCTTGTGCAGTGTACTGATATATATTCGCGACGGCATACCTAGGTAGCAATGGTTTCTTTCTGCCTTGGACACGGCTCCTCTGATGTACGGTCCACACACTGACGTGTGGACCTGGACGCACGCGTCAGTGACCTAACGTCAGGTGGCCGTACGTCAGGGGATCCGGCTCCCCAACTATCATGCTTCTTGAGTTAGACTCGACGGTGATCATTGCCGAGGGGCTGGTCTCCTCCTTCTTCTTCATCCTCTTCTTCTTTTGCTTGGCCTTGCGCTTTCAGAAGAACTCGTGGTCGGTCTGGACATACTCTAGATGCTCCCGCGCGAACCTCGTCATTGTCGCCTCATGAATATCGCCGGGAGCAAAGAGAATTACCGGCCTCTGCTTCTCCTCCTCCTCCTCCTCCTCGTTTTCATCTGCCAAATGTTAATATTCTTCGGCCCAATTAGCTCCATGCCCGCCTGAGTCTCGATCTCTGGGAAGTTCATCTTGTGCCTCTGTCGGCCAAAGCGCCGCGTGGCAATGTCGTATGCACGCAGGACCATGTGATGGAGTTGAACATGTCGATCCAGCAGCGATAGCCATCGCACTGGAACTCCACGCTGAAGTTTCCAAACGGCTTTTTCTGCACCCCGAAGAATCCGGTCTTACTCTTTGGGATTTTCTTTAGCGACATGGCGGCGACACGACTACAGATCGAGCGGTGACGACCGAGCTTCGAGAGGAGCGTCAGTGGCTGAGCGGCGAGGAGCGGTGCAGCGCCTGAGCGTCTAGCGTCAAATGTGGCGGGCAGGGAGCTCAAATGGCCGGTGGTGGGAGCTCGAATTGGGTGGCGGATTGGCAGCGGCGTAGCGGCACGATAAGCTCGAATCGAGCCGTAGAAACGCGGCGGCGGCGTGGCAGCGGGTCTGTGTGGGGATCTGGTGGCGCCGGGGGGAGGGGGGAGGGGAGCTCGAATCGGGCGGCGGTGAAAAACCTAGAACTTGGTAGTGTATTTTTGGCTTCCGGATCACCCCAATTTTCCAACTTCACAACTAACCATTTTGCTATGTTCCCTAGAAGTTGGGAGTATTTACCCCCCTTTGCCACTTGTGAGTGGATATCGATTCATTATTTCCCTCCCGGACAGAGGAGGTTGCCTCTTGAGAGAACGAACCGGTCATGCTCCCATAAAAAAAGAGGAACAAGGGTCCCTCCTTCGGTCGGTCGTATGTCGCTGCTCAAGGGATGGGGGCCGGGCCTTCATCACCGTGTCTCCATCCCCTTGGTCCGCAGAGCCACACCCCCTTGTCGCACCTTCTGATGTGAATACATTGAGCACCGCCGGCACCCTAAATCGTACGCCGTCAAGAGTAGAATATATGTGGCAATGTATCGTTCTCTTGCCTTCATTGACGACGCGCCTCAAGCAAAGCTTGTCGTCGCCTCTGCCCCGTGTCTTAGCAGAAAAAACTTGTTTAACCCTAGGATCTTGCAAAAGTAGCGGCCGTAAAATTGTCCTTGTAGACCATAAGACACAGGTGGCCGCAACCTGCATAAAAAATCGCCGCCCTAGAGAAGAAAACTCAAGACAAGGCCTGCAGAACGCCTCAGTTCTGACCAGACGGAGTCGAGAGCACAAATCTCCTACGCTCCCCAATAGGACCGAGGCTTGCCAACCATCATATATCGGAACTGGAGCCAGATGACCAAGATGTACAACCACATTTTTCCCTGTGTAGGATAGTGCGATCGAGACAAACTTATAGGAAAAAAAAGCAAACCTAAAGAACCAGATTCGGGACACAACATCTTTTACACACCTCCCGATGATATGAAGAAGCATCACTGGAATGAGGGCGAGACTGGAAGACCTTATTCCACGTTGACGGCGACAAAACATTGCCTCACCGCCATCGAATGGTGACAATGCTAAATTTATTCTAACCTTACCACCATCAGACCGAAGACCTGAGGTGCCCGTCCCTCCCGTCGTTGCAGAGACAGGCGGAGGGAGAAGGGGCGCTCGGACTCGCCTGGTAGTAGGTTAGGTCTGTAAATAACTGGGACTAGGTTGTTTCAAATTATTAGGACTAATTAATCATTTGAAACATAATTAGAACCTCAAACGTAATACCCTAAACACAAAAAAACATAGTACCCAATAACATTGCTTGGCTGAGTGTTAGATAGTAACTAATCTTGTGGCAGTACTAATTTAGGTGGCTGAAATTGAAGGAAATTTCATGCAAGGAGAAGAGAAATGATGAAAAGAGTGAAAAAATAGCCTTGGGCGCTGACAGTGGGGCCCGGTCCGCAGACAGGAGCACGCGACACGCGCCCCCCTTGGCCTCCGTCTCCGACGGCGTCGGAGCCCCGACCACTCCCTCTCCCGCGCCTCCCTCGCCGCGCCCTCCTCCCTCGCCTCGCCATCTTGACCATTTCCATCTTATCCCTCCCGCTCCCATTCCCACGCCCAGCCCCAGGACCACTCACCGATCAGGCCGCGCGCACGCACGCACATCAGATCGACCGGCCGTCGGTGGCGGGGGCGCGATCACACCCATGGAGCCCGACGACGAGGCGCTCAAGGAGCTGGCCGCCGCCTCGTCGCGGCCGCCGCAGCGGAGGGGCATCTCCTACAGCCAGCCGCTGTCGCGCGGGGACACCGCGTCCGCGCGCCGCGCCGCGCTCCGCAACCTCAGCCTCGACGACGACCACGTCCTCCCGGCCTCCCACTCCCTCTCCTACGCGCACCACGACCCCTCCGCCGGCGTCCCCGCGGGGTACCACCCGCCGCTCCCGCCGCAGCAGCAGCACCACCACCACCCCAGCGCCTCCTACTCCTCCGGCCCCAGCTCCCGCCGCTCCGTCGGCGGCGCCAGCGACGGCTCCATGACGCTCGAGCGCGCCATGTCCGAGTACGGCGGCGGCGCCGGCACCCTCCCGGAGTTCGTCGGCGCGGGCGGCGGCAAGGGCATCTTCCGCGTGCCGCTCCGCGCGGCAATGCACCCGCACCGCCCTCCCCCGCTCGAGGTGCGGCCCCACCCGCTCCGGGAGACGCAGGCCGGCTCCTTCCTCCGCACGCTCGCCTCCGATCCGCAGCGCCGCCAGCTCTGGGCCGGGGCCGAGTCCGGGATCCGGGTGTGGGCGCTCGACGAGGTGTTCGCCGGGTGGGGCGCTGGCGCGCGCCGCGGCGACGAGGAGAGCGCGCCCTTCCGCGAGGGCGTGCCCGCGCCGCCCGCGCTCTGCGTCGCCATGGACAGGGCCAACGGCCTGCTGTGGACGGGGCACAAGGACGGGAGGATCCGCTCGTGGCGCATGGACCTCGAGACGGCCGCCACGGCGCCCGCGCCTCCGCCTCCTGGTTCAGGCGGCGAAGGGAGCGTTGGGGGAAGCGCACACGGTGGACCCAACAGCGCCCCCGTGTTCAGGGAAGCCCTCACGTGGCAGGCCTACGGCCGCACGCCGGTGCTCTCCATGGCCATCACCTCGTATGGTGAGCAGCATGCCATCTATCTATCATCTCCTCATATTGTGACAATGCATTTCTCTTGTATGTGCTTGCCAAATGTGAAGAGTCCCTCTCGCTGTTTGAATCTGACAGGTGAGATATGGTCGGGCTCAGAGGGTGGAGTCATAAAGGCATGGCCATACGACGCCATTGCCAAGTCCCTCTCGCTGTCACCGGAAGAGAGGCACATGGCTGCATTGTTGGTGGAGAGGGCGTACATTGACCTCAGGAACCATTGCACAGTTGGCAACGTATGCTCTCTCCCTGCATCTGATGTTAAGTACATGCTTGCCGATCATTCTCGGGCCAAGGTTTGGACCCTGACAAGCATGACATTTGCTCTCTGGTATGCCTTCAGAAATACTAATGAAATGTTGTGTTTAGATTAGATTACCGTCTTTGCCAGGTAGCTGCTTTAACTTGTAGATTGTACTGAAATGTGTGCCTCAGGGATGCTCGTACAAGGGAGCTGCTGAAAGTATTTGGAATGGATGGCCAAGTTGAGTCGGCTCGGCTAGATACACCGGTCATGCCAGAGCAACCCATGGAGGAAGTAGAGGTCAAAGTAAAACCATCTAAGAAGGACAAGTCGGGAGGCTCTTTGAACTTCTTCCAGAAATCTAGGAATGCCTTAATGGGAGCAGCCGACGCGGTGCGCAGGGTTGCAACAAAGGGGACATTTGTCGAAGATAACCGGAGAACAGGAGCAGTGGCTCAAGCAGATGATGGGGCAATTTGGTCTGGATGCACAAATGGTTGCATTATCCAGTGGGATGGAAATGGGAACCGAATGCAGGAGTTCCAGCATCATACTTCTTCTGTGCAGTGCATAAAGGCACTCGGAGATAGGGTGTGGGTCGGCTACGCCAGTGGTACTGTTCAAGTCATGGATGTCGATGGTAACCTTCTCGCAGGATGGACTGGACATAGCTGCCCGGTCATAAGGATGGCGATTGGTGGTTCTTACATCTACACTCTGGCACATCATGGCGGTATCCGGGGATGGCCACTGACTTCCCCTGGACCTCTTGATGATGTTTTGCGAACTGAATTGGCTAACAAAGAATTGTCATACACTAGAATGGAAAAGATAAACATAATGGTTGGAAGTTGGAATGTAGCGCAGGGAAAAGCAACTGCCGAGTCACTTAAAGCATGGTTGGGTAGCGTAGCATCTGATGTCGGGTTAGTTGTTGTTGGATTACAAGAGGTTGAGATGGGTGCAGGTTTTCTTGCAATTTCTGCAGCAAAAGAAACTGTGAGATACTTTATCTCCCTTTCAGTCATTCATTTTGTTGCTGTTCAATCAATCAATTATTTAAAGCCTGCGTCCAAGTATGTATTGGTAGCTAAGAACATTAACAACTAATCCTGCTTTAGGAGTGTTAATTCGAAGTATATGGTTCAACCTGCCAATTGCACCATCTTAGCAATTTACTTGTGAAGTGAGATTATTCCCTTTAGATTCCGTTTTTGTGCTTTAGATCACTCTCAACTCTTGAATTTTCACCACCGGAGATTAGTTTTGTGACAGCATTTTTTTTCTAAAGCAATTACGAGCATTCTTATGCGAAAAGAACACTTCAATACTGTTCCAAGTTGTAATGTTGTTCATTATACTCTTACTAACATGTTTTAGCCATTTTATCACGGTTTTGCTGTTTCATCTTTTCCTGATATTATACAATTCAGTCATTAGTTGTTGCTTTCCCCAGCAACCAAGCTTTTGGTTATCAATCATCAATGCGACATGATTTATGTATTGTTTCATGTCAACTACGGTTTTTCTTGGACACTTCCAATTTTATGATATTCACTTGAATGAACCAAAATGTCATCTGCATCATTCTTTTCGTTAAGTCTATCTTATTTTGATTGTTTTACTTTCTCTCTCAAATTTAAAAATTATGATCTCCGTGATGGCTCATATTGTTGCTTTCATTATGTGTAAGTATCCCTGAGTCACACGCTTTACTGAACTTCCCTTGTTCATGGTTTTAGGTAGGACTTGAGGGAAGTGCCAATGGTCAATGGTGGATAGACAATATAGGCAAAGCACTTGATGAGGGGACATCATTCCACCGAGTTGGTTCTAGGCAGTTGGCTGCATTGCTTATTGCTGCATGGTATGGGCCTATCATGAATTAGTTTTTTAGAATTACAATCAAATTTCTCTTGCCGCATAATGATAACCTGTTGAGTTTCCGTTCTCATGTGATATACATAATATGGAAAATATTAACTTTTCAAGGGCAAGAAAAAGTCTTAAGCCATATGTCGGTGATGTTGAGGCTGCAGCAGTTCCATGTGGTCTTGGACGTGCCATCGGCAATAAGGTATATGATGGTATATATGCAGACATTCAAGTTCCTCGTTGTGGCCTCCATTTTTTAAGGTTGTGTCCTTATGTACAACTACCATAATGACATGTTTCTAAACATGAAGAATGAAAGTTGGAACAAAGTAATCAGTAGAGTACTCGCCAGATATTCAAGGATCTTTTCTTTGTATACTCCTTACAAGATAAAGGGCTTCTGTGGTATATATTATGTGGGAAAATGAGATTCTATTACGATTTCATAAGCAAGCCTATCTGAATAGGAAGAAACACTTGCATGCAGGAGCACATTCAAATCACTGATCACTGCACCGATTTATATTTTGTTGCATGTGTCTAAGTCATGCTCCCCAATTATTTTCCTTGTGTCATGACAAGTGATTCTTCTGCAGGGTGGTGTAGGATTAAGAATAAGAGTCTACGATCGTAAAATGTGTTTTGTGAGCAATCATTTTGCTGCACATCTGGAAGCTGTTGCCAGGCGCAATGCTGACTTCGATCACATTTATCGTACAATGGCTTTCAACAAACCTCATGGATCCACATGTTCGTTTCCTATTTAATTTCCATATATTTTTGTATTGGACTTTAGGTGTTACATATGTACTCCCTCCGTTCCATAATGTAGCGCATATAGATTTTCTGCAAAGTCAAACTTTATAAAGTTTGACCAAGTTTATAGAGAAAACTATTTATATCTACAATACCAAATGTACATAATATGAAAGTATGTCTTGTGATGTATCTAAGCACATGTGTTTGGTATTCTAGATGTATATGATTTTCTCTACAAACTTGGTCAAAGTTTATAAAGTTTGACTTTTAGAAAAATCTATATGCACTACATTGTGGAACCGAGGGAGTATTGCATAATGTTGTTTCAAGCACCAAAATGTACTTTCTCTAACCCTTGTGATTTCTTTTGTTTCAGCTTCTGCTACATCTGTCCAATTGCACAGAACAGTGAATGTACGTGTTCTCTAACCTTCAGGATATCCATACTGATGAATTATGCTAATGTCCAGATTTTGTGGTAATGGCAGGTTAATGGAAATCCAGTTGATGAGGTCAGGCCTGACTTGGCTGATGCTGATATGGTTGTCTTTCTTGGTGATTTCAACTACCGGCTTTATGGTATCACATATGATGAAGCAAGGGACATGGTTTCCCAAAGAAGCTTTGATTGGCTAAGAGAGAAGGATCAGCTTCGAGCAGAAATGAAAGCTGGAAAAGTATTTCAAGGAATGCGTGAAGGTCTGATCAAATTCCCACCGACTTACAAATTCCAAAAGCACGCGCCAGGTCTTGGAGGTATGCCTCTTTTGATTCTACAAGCATTTGATCAATTATTTTCTGTTCACCGATGATTTTTTTTTAAAACTCTGCTCAGATCTTGCCACTGGCTCACTTAGAAATATATATTTCTTAATTGCTTTGTAATTTATTAGCGCATAGTAAATAAAACCATTGGTTCTTAAGCTTCTTATTCAACTGCCTTGTAGGGTATGATTCGGGTGAGAAGAAGCGGATACCTGCTTGGTGTGATAGGGTGCTATATCGCGACAGTCGTGCTGTATCAGTAGCCGAATGCTCGCTAGAGTGCCCTGTAGTTGCTGCAATTACATCGTCAGCTACTACAACACTTTTTCTTGATTTCTTCTTGTGATATCCCACCATTCCTTTCTCTCATATGCATATTGTTTTACCTCTGTTTTAATAGGTATGTAGCTGTCATGGAGGTCACAGAGAGTGATCATAAACCTGTGAGGTGCACATTTAGCGTTGATATTGCACGAGTAGATGAGTTAACAAGAAGACAAGAGTATGGAGAAATAATCGAATCGAATGAGGAAGTGCGGTCTATGCTTAAGGAGTCTTGTTTTGTTCCTGACAGCACAGTTAGCACAGAGGAAATTATATTGGAAAATCAAGAGAATATTGTTTTCCAAATTACCAATAATTGTGAAACAAGCAAAGCAGCTTTTGAAATCCTATGTGAAGGCCAGTCGACCAAAAAGGACGACGGGACTAAACCAGAGATTATTCCAAGGGCATCATTTGGCTTTCCACTTTGGCTTGAGGTATGAATGACTATTTTTTTTATACTTGATGCAACTAAATTTTTCGACCAACTTTTTATGTTGTACCATCATGGAGTCTAAAGGTAACCTATAGGAACCATATGATCCATCGATGACTCCATGATGTGAAACTTCAGTCTATATGTAGGTTCTCGCGGCAACCTATAGGAACCATATGATTCATCGATTATTACTCCTTATAATTTCTAGCAAAGATTATAAGAAACAAACTATGCAGCCATTTGCCCATATAGATCAATAATCGTTAGTCATTACTGAATCACGGCGGAAGTTGACTCCGCAGCCATGGCAGACAGTAGTTCTGAAGTGCGGGTTCTTTGGCATTCTCGATTTGTCTTTGCCTTTATGCTGAATACCATAACCAACTTGTAATTTACCATGGCACGACAGGTCCTACCAGCGAACGGTCTTATTAAACCAGGAGAAACCGTGGATATTACAATACACCATGAGGACTTCTACACACAAGAAGAATTTGTGGACGGGATACCACAAAACTGGTGGTGCGAAGACACCAGGGACAAGGAAGCTGTTATTATGGTAAACATAACTGGTAGCACCTCAACTGAAACCAAGACGCACATGATCAATGTCCGACATCGCTGCCCAGCAACATCAGCGCCCCCACCTATCAATCCACCGGTGACACTAACTCCACCAAGCAATAACATGCCCAGTGAAGCGCTGACTAAGCGTTCTTCTAAGAAGAAGGAGGCGAGTCGTCAACAACAACAGGACTACGCGCAGTTCGCAAGCGCGGAGGTGCATGATTTGTACCGCATGCGTTGTCCCTGAGGCCTGTAGAAAGGAGTACAATCAATACTGCAGTTCTGTCTAGGAGATGGGGGTCAGGGAAGCCTTTAGATGTCTCACATAAACCAGGAAGGGAAGGAGTTGCTCCGGTTCTGTACATATGCTTCACTTACCTCTACCAGCTGCCATTCTCTGTGTAGCCCAAACAAGGAGTCTAGAGTCATGCCACTGCTAAAAAATAAGTTGATTTTTTCCTCCTTGTTTCTTCAAGAGTGTTCTTTAGGGAGTGGGATTTTCCCTCTTGATTCTTAAGGAGTGTTCTTTAGGGGAAATTCGTCCTGTTAATGAATGGACAGTGATCAGTGTAATCTGTTTCATAGAATTACCTTAGGCTTGTTCTTTCCTTCACTCAAAACTGCTGATGATCTTGTAACTGATGGCTTATTCATTTTGTCAATAAGAGATCAATTCATTGTTCTCTTGAATCATCCAGAAGTTTTTGTGCCCAAGGGTCTTCCATGGTGATTATGTCAGTCATCATACTGACCTTCAATTTTTGATCTCAGTTTGTAGTTGTGCAGGATAGACGATAACAGTACACATTTTTAACAGATTTTTTGGTGGGGGAAGCATTTTGAAACTCAGGGTTATGAACGCTAATTTTTTTCGCAGACCACCATAGATGTCTTTTCCTCGTGAAAATTTGCACACAGTTTACAAGACACTCATGTTGACACTTGAGAGTAAACATTTTTTTACTGTTTTCTTCTTCTGGTTTAGTATTCAATGCGGAGCACATGAGCCTGAGCACCATTTTAAATACCCGATTTTTGGTGTGCAACTCTCCAAATCCTTCTCTCTTCTTGCCTTGGAAGACATACATAATACTCCCTCCGTCCCATAGTTTGCAAAATCGTCTTATATTGTGAGGCAGGGAGAGTACATATATATTCAGTGCACATGCATGTTGGGCCTTTTACTCCACACACATAAACACATTCCAACCACAACACTCCCCTCAAGATGAGCAACAGATATTGATATCTATCATCCTCATCTTGTCACATGCTAATATACTTTCTTTTGAAATGGAGGCAAAAGATTTGCCTAATCTATTAATTAAGGGAGGATAGAGTTTGTTACAAATAACCTTGGATACAACAGATCCTGATTTCTTCACACTTGCGGTGATCCATAAGTTTGCCTCGGTCATGATGATGTTGAGAAGGATTGCCGGAGAGGCGCTCTTGTGGCGGAATACCTTAGCGTTACGCTCATTTCAAATGGTCCAAGCCATAAGCATGGTAAGCAAAGCTATGACTTTTCGATGAGATGTGCCCACGCTGGTTCTGCTTACCCACCAATTCTTCACGGTGTCCTTGGTATGCCATGTAGATGTGTCAATGCCCTTAAGGTGAAGGTTCTCAATGACCAGGTGATTCCCCGTTAGTAATTTTCATTGCAATGTGTACAAAGTACAAGAGGGATATATACATATGCAGAGAGGCGGTGTGGGAGAGGGGATTACAAGCGTTTAATCCAAACATGGCCATATGGGCGGCAATATGGGCGGCATGACACAACCCAGCCATAAAAAGGCTTGGCATGACTAACCCACGTAGGCCCTTTTATAAAAGGCTCATGTCATGCTGGTCCAAAGGTTTCGACTCATGAATTGCCTTGACACGCATGATAAAAGGGATGATCCGGCTCGATTTTTGACCTTGTGGGCTGTTTCGGGCTCGATTTTTGACCTTGTGGGCTGTTTCGGTCTTCCGGGCCTTTTGTTTTTAGGTTAAAAAGGCCAAAACAACCACCACAAAGGTCAAAACAACCCTAAATGGGTTAAAACGGCCCCAAACTGTGTTAAAAGGGCCGACTTGGCCCTGTGTCGTGTCGTGCCGTGCCGACATATGGCCACGGTGGCTTCAAATGTGGATCTCTAGGCAGCTTGGAAGAACATCCGCAAGGAGGACCGGCACAAATGAGCTCCAAACTGAAGCGGCGTGTTGGTTGGGGTGGCCTCCTCAAGCTTCATGTGCGCGCGCGAAGGGACGGGCATGACTAAAGAAAGTGTGTTGGTAGCAGGGGAGATGTGGGATATGGTGTGAGGGAACATGTGGTTCATGGTTGCCGATGAGATAGACATGACGACTGTGGCCACGTTAGCGATCCCTATTTGCAAATGGACAAAAGGTAAATGACCATGAATTGTCGGGTGGTGCTGATTTTGTTTCATGAAGTTTAGGGTTTGATTTAAACCATCTCTACAAATTCAAATTTTTACAAGGTTTAAAACAGATTTTACTCTCGGAATCAGAAAAAGAAAGTGCTACTGTATCGGCGGTACTACTGTGAGGGCCGCCAATTGGTCGACACACGACACGAACGCAACCACAGTACCACACGGACACGGGCTCGGCCGCTAGACCCACTCAGAGCCCATGGCGCCCAAGGTTTTAATGGTAAGCACCCACCGCCGCCGCCGCCGCCGCGGCGTAGCTTACCGAGCCACCGCGCTGTCGCTAATGGCGGCCGCGGTAGCCCTACTCTCCAGACCTTCTCACGCTCGGGTCGCCGTCGCTGCAGGTCGCGGAGAAGCCCAGCATCGCGCTCTCCATCGCCTCCGCCCTCTCCGGCGGCCGCGTAAGTCTCCCTCCTCCCTCCCTCCCGCGCCCAAACCTCCCACGGCCGTGATATTTTTGCCCCCCTGGCGACTAATTTGGCTGTGGTTTTAACTCGAAATCGGCGACAGTGTATTAGGACCGAGCCCTAACGGCAACAAGTTTCTGGTTCAGAGAAGCCAGGCAGATAGCTTGTCTGGTCGCAGCCCAGGTTTCCCCTATAGGAAACGGCTTGTCCTCGTAATGGCTCGATGTTGCAAGTAGTCGCGGTCGTTGTCACTGTAGAGTAGCTCCAGTGAGATTCAGGGCATGCTAGTAGAGAGCTGATAGAACTAGTTGCACTGACATGGATGGAACATTTCTTTCTGATGCTGCTTAATGCTCCCACTGCAAATCCAAATCAAACTTAGTGCAAAATTTTGTGTAATGATCAACTCATCACTTCCGGGATGAAGGGCTATACACTTTTGGGTAGTTGCTACTGTACTGCATATGTGGGCCATATCATGAAAAGCAAATGGGCGTTTGGTGCTCTAGCATTTCACTCTCATCACACATTTCAAAATCGTCAACATTTGTGCAGATGTCTACGCGGAAGGGAAGTACCGATGTTCACGAGTTTGATGGGATGTTTCAGGGCTCTCAGGCATTCTTCAGAGTGACATCAGTCATCGGACATGTCTTCAGGTCCTGCATTTCTTCATCAATTCTTTCAAGATCCTTCATTACAGTTGCATCACTTGATGCACTAGCTCTAGTCCATTCCAGTTGTTAACTGCGCAATGCATTTGAATTGATGTGCATACGCTTTCTTCATGTCAGTCTTGATACTTACAGTTACAGACATGAACACATGGTGGACCCACTGCATATTTGCAAAATAGATACCTTAAACAAAATATATAAGTAATTATTCCACTTTTGCTGAATGAATATTGCAGTTGCTCACTACAATTCTAACCTTGGGCAATAAGTTCTTTTGTGTCCATTTTTTTACTCAATGTCTCGTCTTTTGCAGTGTTGATTTCCCACCTGCATATCAGAACTGGGAAGGGACTGATCCGATGGACCTTTTTAACGCTCCAGTTCTGAGATCCGAGAGCAACCCAAAGGTAATGCACTCTATAACTCTAATTAGCGAATACAACTCAGTTAACAGTAGGACACAGGAGTAATCAAACAATCTCAATTATGTAAGAACAACTTCAGTTAGTTCTCTACGTATATATTGTACATTTATACACGAGTTCTACTCTACCTTTAGATGGTACTATGGTGGATCTACTACACAGTTTAGCTGACCCTCAGTCATCCTATTTCATCTTTTTCTCTATAAGTGTTTACTTGGCTTTTTGATGTACTCTCTCCGTCCCAAAATATAAGAACGTTTTGACACTATGCCTAGTTTCTACTTTCTAGAATCTAAACTGACAAATTTACTGCCCTATCACAAAAGAACTCCCGGCTGTATTACTTGGATAAATTTGTAAAGGACATGGTGGGTGAAATATTGAAATGCCTCTTCTTAAGTTTTATGACAAATTGACTATACATACACAAATACCACCATCGTTACAGTCCCATTTCCATATTTAAATACAACTGATATATGTATCTCTTGAAGGCTCATATCCACAGGCATCTAGCCCAGGAAGCTAGAGGCTGCACCTATTTGGTACTTTGGCTTGACTGTGACCGAGAAGGGGAAAACATATGCTTTGAAGGTATAATTTCCAGTTCTGCAATATATGTGCATTATATCCTATCTAGTTCTGTATTAGAAATTCGGTTGTTGCACAAAGAGCTCTACATGAAGTTTATTTTTGTATGATCTGGACTCTATAGAGATAGAAACGATCTGGACTCTAGAAATAGAAAGCAAAGTTCAAACAACTTGACCAAGATAGAGAGACTATCAGATGGCAAAATACTCTGCTGAACTAAGTTTACTGCTGGATTAGTTAGATTGCTTTGAATTTCTCAAAGCTATACATAATTTTTCTTTCCCCAGCGAATATCTATAACTAAATTATTTGGTGTATGCGAGATTTTACCTTTTCCTGAGTAATGTAATTGATATGAGTGATTTTCATTCATTACTTTTGCGTACACAGCTTGCTCGGTTCTTTCACAACCTATTAATGTAATAGCAGTGCTATCGTATTTTCCAGTAATTAGTTGCACCGGGATTCCTGAGAATGAGGTTGGCAAAAGAATATTTCGAGCTAGATTCTCATCTGTTACCGAGAAAGACATATCAAATGCTATGGATAATCTTGTGTTGCCAAACAAAGACGAGGCACTAGCGGTGGATGCTCGGCAAGAAATAGACTTGAAGGTAGGAGTAGCATTTACTCGATTTCAGACCCGATATTTTCAAGGAAAATATGGAAATCTCGACTCAAGAGTCATTTCGTGAGTTCTCTATCTCCCTTTAGCTCTATAAATTTGTTAACCAATTGCATATTGAATTAATTTTCTGACAAGAAAGTACCACCTACATTCTTCAAATACTCATTGCTGGTTTTTATCTAAATATCTGTATTGTCAGTGCTTATCACCTTTTCCCAGAAGTTCCTTTTGCTCGCTCCCTTGAGTTTTGCAACCTTCCCAAATATTCTTCTTTTGACACTTTCTATAAATTTGATAGTGCAAGTAATGTAAGTATGCCTTTACTGGCGTTTTCATGTTGGAAAGTGCGGATGTTTATGCTTTTGATGTTTGAATGATTCATCTGGTTTACAGGGAGAGATTTGAATTGCAATTATCATTCATTTTTCTGTTTCTTAAAGCTTTGATTAATCCCTGCTTTAAGAATCTCCTGGAGAATTTGGTCTTCTGATTGTTTTTCTTCTTCTAAATTAGGTACGGTCCCTGTCAAACACCTACGCTTGGATTCTGTGTACAACGCTACCAGCAAATTAACACATTCAAACCAGAGAAATTCTGGTCTTTGAGAGCTTACATTATCAAAGATGGTGATGAAATACAGCTAGAATGGGACAGGAAGAAACTTTTTGATTTCGATGTAAGATCCCCTACCTTAGTGATTTGACTTCATCCTTCTAAGTATTCTCAGCATGTTCATCATTCAATTTCACAGGTTACTGTAATGTTCCAAAAGATGGTAGCCAGTGATGGAGCTCTAAAAATAACAGATATATCAGTGAAGGAAGAGTGCAAAGCCCGCCCACCTGGTCTTAATACGGTGAATCTGCTTAAGGTGCGATAGTTCTAAGGCTGGCAGTATTTTTCCATGTTTAAGTTACAACTTCATTGGATAACGATGTCTGTATGGATTGCCATTTTACTTTGTTGCCTACAAAGTTCATTTGTGCTTACCTGTGAATGATGCATTGCTCACTTCTGTTTGGACCTTAGTATTGATATTGCAATTTCATATTAATGTATATGGCCTTTAAATGGAATCTAGTACCAAGATTATGCTGTTGGAGTATGTCATAATGGCACCAGGGCATCCGTTTGAGTATAAAATGGGCTTCTAGTTCTAGGATACGCTTAGATAGAGTTTCTCCAATCATTGAATCAGTTTCATGTTTTAGTGTGCTTAATATTGCTCTTATCCCAGGTTGCATCAAGTGCGCTAGGTATCGGACCCCAGACAGCCATGCATATGGCCGAGCGGCTTTACATTCAAGGATACATAAGGTTTCAGAAATGACTCTCCCTTTTCTATGGAAAATGTTAGTTAATTTGAAGTCGGCATGAGCTATTTAACATATGGGTCTATTCATAATTAGCCTGAAGTTTCTTAACTCTCAGTCACTTCTGTAAGCTTTTGGATCAACATCCAACCTTCTCCACCTCCATGTAATTCCATATATAACCTTAAACTAAAAATATTGCACTAACATTTATCTAAAGTTGCACACCGTCCAAGAGCGCAATTGTGGGCTAAATCCTGTGCAGTATGGGGTGACTGAGATTTTCAACAATTTCAGGAAACTGAGAATTAGCAAAAGTTTTACCAACTTACCGTATACATTCTATCTGCTAGCATTATCACATAAGTAGTATGATTAACTGTCAAAATATTTCACAGGCGGTCTGACTTGTCCTTCTTGTACCCACTATTCCTGCATGAACTCTTTTTATGTCAAGTTTATATATGCTGACATGGTCTTATTTTATTTTAGGTGTCATTTAAGGGTCAGCCTTACACTACTCTCTACGATGTCATATGTAGTACACAGGATAATGTTTTAAATTTTATCTGGTAAATTTGTAAATCTGCAGTCAACTTGTTTTTTCTTAACAGAAAGACTGTAAGGGAGCCCCCTACTGTAGTCAACTTGTTGTAGTTACGACTTATGAGAGTAGATCGTCATCTGACTTACAACCATCTTTTTACTACAGCTGAAAATTGCATAAATAGGTGCTGATGTACAGTTAATGATTATGTTTGTTTTTTGAGTTTCCTGCTAAAGCTCTAATAATTATCTTTATACAGTTATCCGCGTACAGAGAGCACTGCCTATCCCGCGTCATTTGATTTTAGAAGTGTACTTTCTACATTAGCACATAATCCTTTGTGGTCCAATAACGTCCGGACGTTGATGGATGCTGGTTTTGTTAAGCCTCGTCAAGGTCATGATGTTGGGGACCATCCCCCGATTACTCCAATGCGACTAGCACCAGAAGAAGCTTTGGAAACTGATGCATGGAGGCTGTACCAGTACATATGCCAGCATTTTATTGGCACTGTCAGTCATGATTGTAGATATACAAGGTAGTGCACGAGTATTCGGATTTGCATTTGATTGCTAAATTATATGTATTGTTGTCCCATTGGTCATCACATGCATTATTCCTGATCCCCGTACCTAAATTTATGTCTTGTTCTATTGTAATGTAAACATATCAATCCAGCTCTTGCTTTATTGATTATTGATGGAACTATTAGTGATTAACATCTCCCTTTCTGGGAAAAATGGTTTGCAGGACTGCAGTTGAGTTCACTTCAGGTGGAGAGATTTTCCGTTGTGTTGGCCACCGAGTCACTTCCAAAGGATTTACATCTATTATGCCATGGCTGGCTGTGGGTGAGAATAATCTCCCAACATTTAAAAAAGGGGACACAATTAATATTCATAAGGTTGACATATACGAGGTAAAGCTTATGAGTTTGTCACAGCCTCACATTTACCCGAGCTTGCTTTTTATTTGGATGTGAGATTACTGACGGATATTTATTCTTTACTAAGGGAAGCACCACGGCTCCTGATTACCTTAGTGAGAGTGAATTGATCTCTCTCATGGAAAAGAATGGCATAGGCACAGACGCATCAATTCCTGTCCATATAAACAACATTTCGGAGCGTAATTATGTCCAGGTTAGTTGAGGGCTTTTCTCTCCTGACAGTTTTGACATCTTATGGTAGTGAACTTCAACGCTGCATGCCTGCTTAAATATGCAAATATACACATGAGTAAATGCAACTCCTCATCTTTATTGAAGGTAAATTCTGGAAGAAGATTAGTACCAACAGCCCTGGGAACTACCCTGATAAGAGGATATCAGTGTATTGATGCCGATCTCTGCCTGCCAGATATCCGAAGTTTTATTGAGCAGCAGATTACTCTAATTGCAAAAGGCAAAGCTGATCATCTTCAAGTCATTCAACATGTCCTTCAACAGTTTATGAGAAAGTACTCTTATTTTGTGAAGAAGGTAGTTGATTATGTTAATAGTCTGAGATTTTGATGTCTTGTGAATTGCATTCTTGTATATTTCACCTGAGCATACTTGCATAATCTTCCAAAATATATATGTTCATTGACTTGAATGGGTTCTTAAGCTTTTTCCAATGCCGCATCAAGCATAAACCCATGCTTTCTTGTATTTGGCTGATGTAGTTAAACAGAGGAACATACGATCCACAGATTTACTTCTCATTGTGTTGCTAAGTACTGTTCGATCTTCAGTGTCCTAACTTGTTTTTAACAGCCAATATTTACTGATATAGTGCGAGAGGGCACGCCAAAGTGCTTAGTTGTCCCTATTAGCTACATTTGGCTGTTTCAGCGTTTGTACATGTGAGTTAGCTTTCCCTCTCCAGTTGCTTGGTCGGCCTTCAGCAGGGCCTTTACTTGCCGGCGACACTTTGTACATACTCTATTTTCACCTTCTATAAATAAAGAAATTAGGCAGAGCTCACGCCCGTTCGTTCATAAATATAATAAGATTGTTAAGTTAGAACAAATGTTTCAGACTTTAATTTAAAATTATGGTTTTATATGTGGTGTATTGTTTTTAAGGGACAGCTGGTCGTTTGCCACCTTAAAGATTCGCACTTGACAATCTGTCAACATTCCCAGTGTAACACTAGTAGAAAACAGGGCCTTGGTCCCGGCCTGAAAAGGGTATTAATCCCGGTTCCCCTACTAATGTCATGCCTTATAATTTTGGTCTATGGAGTCCCAAAACTTATGTTACAGTGAAAATATCAACTCATTGAGAATTACCATTTGAGTGGCAAAGACCGACTCCATCGTGTTAGTTTTGCTTATTTTACGATTTACATTTGCATTTCCAAATCATTGAGTGAGCAACTCATTAAAGCCATACCTAGAAAATGTTGGCAAATTTTAGTTAAAGCACAAGTGCAAGGCATGACATGTTTGAGTTGCTATAAAATTTTAGATTCTTAGTAAATGCTTTTTAATAACATCCATCTTTACAATTGACTATTGAACTATTCCTTTGTACATGATGACAATGATTGACATGGATGTTTTTCTTCTACTCCTAGTTTCTTATAATGAACTGTGTTGCTTGCAGATTGAAAACATGGATACTTTGTTCGAAGCACAGTTTTCACCTCTGGCAGACTCTGGGCGTCTATTGAGCAAGTGCGGTAAATGTGGTCGGTATATGAAATATATTTCCACTCAGCCAATGAGGATGTATTGTGTAACTTGTGAGGAGGTCTATTATCTTCCCCAGAATGGTTCTATTAAGGTGGTTACTTTACTAAATTCTATTCCCATTTTTCTGTGTGATTATGTGGTCGTTATTTTAGTTTTCAGCATGATGTCCTGTTTTTGCAGCTTTCAGTTTTTTTCTTATTCACTGCCATATTATATTCGTTCTGTTACCATTTGTTTTGCTTTATTTTCTGTCCAAAACTTCGGTATGTCACGCCTAACATTCTTTTACCACGTTTCATGTTGAACATACCTACTGCATTGACCTTTGTGATATGTGTAATGATTGTAAAAAGTGCATTATCTTTTATGCTTTGTTCTGCCAAGCATCAATTCATGTATACTTGGTTGATTAATGATATTATCCTTTCCAGCTTTACAAGGAAATTATTTGCCCCCTTGATGGTTTTGAGTTGCTTCTGTTCTCAATGGTGGGCCCTGATGCAAAATCTTTTCCACTATGCCCCTGTTGCTACAATAGTCCTCCATTCGAAGGCATCGACAAACTTTTCGGTGCACTCAAGCTTGATGACACCGGCAAGGTTGGGAAAGGGGCTGGCATGCCGTGCTTCCTTTGCCCGCACCCGACATGCAAGCAATCGATGATCACTCAGGGAGTTTGCGCCTGTCCAGAGTGTAGCGGTACCCTGATTCTTGATCCAGTTAGCGCACCAAAATGGCGGCTTCTCTGCAACACGTGTAACTGCGTTGTGCTACTCCCACATGCCGCTCATAAGATCACCACCACAGATAAGAAATGCCCAACATGTGAGTCAACTATCATTGAAGTCGACTTCAACAAGAAAGCCACCCCTCTTGAAGATGGAGCTACTTTGCATGAGGGTTGTATCTTGTGTGATGAGCTGTTACATTCCCTCGTTGAGATGAAGCATGGGAAGTCGTTCTTTATGCGGAGAGGCAGGGGGAGAGGTAGGGGTAGGGGACGAGGGAGAGGCGGCCGGGGTAGGGGAAGGCGGGGGAACTCGAGACACGACGATCCTAAGATGAGCTTCAGAGATTTCTAATTAGCCTTTTTGTTTTTGACCTGTAACCCTACTCTGTAAGACATGATGATCCATATAGTGTTATCTTCTGTTGCATCTAGCAAAGTTTATGCGTAAATGGTGCACTGTCCATTTTGTGAATGCTTACACAGGTTTGGTCTTCTGACATCATAGCCTGTTGATATCTAAATGCTTACACATATTTGGTCTTAACCTCAGCAGCTTTGGCTTCCTTTGATCAATCCGTAGTTGCCGGTTAACTTTTTTTTTGCTTGTACTGTAAATGGGGCATATTGATTGCAGTGTATATGCTGAAGTAGTTGTTTGTTCAAAGCCACAAGTTATTGCTTCTGTCTGGTTTACTTTGAATTTATACCGAGGCATGAGAAACTAGGAGCGCTGGACTGCACGCAATCAAATCTTTCTACGTACTTCTATCAGGATCTCCATGATAGTACCATTCTATGAAAAACAAAGTCATGGTAGATCAGTTTTAGTGTTTTTGGTGAAACTACCTTTCATAGCCTTTGGCAATCCTTAAACTTCCAACTTGTTAACATGCTAATGTCTATTGTTGGTGAAGCAAAGACTGCTTGTAAAAATAGTTTTTGCATGGCTTCGCCACAGGATTAACCTAAACCGCCACCAAAGCAGATACGAGCATGCATTTTCTTTTTTGCGGAAAAGATACAAACACGCGTTGATGAAGCAAAGGTTGCATGGCTTGCGTCGCTGCTTAAGAATAGACCTTGCAGGGACCGAGCTAGATACAAGCTCACGTAGTTCCAAGCTGCTAAAAAAACTATATATGGATCAATTAATATTCAAATGTAATGGATTCAAAATAATCTACAAAGAATATGAGTTTTTTTATTTCACAATCATTTATAATATTATTTTAAGTAAGAATAAAGAACCTATTTTGGGTTCTTTGTAATGACAATCTAATGTTTTTCTCAGAATTATACCCCCTATAGTAAATAAACACCAAACTCAAAAAGTAAACGAATTATTTCGCAAAAGGGTAATAAATATATTAACTGAGGCACATAAGTTATGTAAATACACAATTATGTGACATATATTAACTCACATACACAGTCACGTACGCCCTCCATCCCAAAATAAGTGTCTCAACTTTGTACTAACTTTAGTACAAAGTTGTACTAAGTTTGAGACACTTATTTTAGAACAGAGGGAGTAGTAAATAACTGTGTATGTCACATACACAGTTATGTGACATAACCGACGGCTCCATTGATTTACCAGGAGCCTGTTTGGTTGCCTGCATCAATTTTGACCTCTTTGCATATGTGGCCTGGTAGAGTTTGATTGAGTAAATACATGCTCTAGGTCCTGCACTCAATTTGGTTGCCTGCACCTCCACCCTGGCTGAGTAGAAACATACATATGACTGATTGTTTGCATGCATGGGCTCATCATATGCAACACTCAACTATTTGGTTATATGCATGAACTTACCTCACACGGTCACACCACCACATTTGAAGAACTTTTCTATGAGTGTTGAAATAAAGAAAAAAAACTAACAATATGAGAGTTGTGTGGAACAATGAAATAAAGCTAGTGGCCAAAGGAAATTTCAAACGATCAACCTGGGGCGAAGAATTTGCCGAAATTCGCCAAAAACAGCACACACACATGAACACATTTGTATAGTCCAGCAGGGAGACATAGATCTACTCGGCTACGACCGTCGAAACAGAACACTTACAACACGAAAGCCGCATGGAACGAGATGAAGCTAGTGGTTAAAGGAAGTTTCAAATGGTCAAATGTGTGTGTGTGTGTGTGTGTGTGTGTGTGTGTGTGTGTGTGTGTGTGTGTGTGTGTGTGAAGAATTTGCCAAAATTCGTCTGAAAAAACTCCAAGCATGAATTGAAGATTTATGGTAATTGAAACTAGGAACCGATTGCCTAAATGGA
The DNA here is from genome assembly GCF_018294505.1 of Triticum aestivum. NCBI lineage: Eukaryota > Viridiplantae > Streptophyta > Magnoliopsida > Poales > Poaceae > Triticum > Triticum aestivum. The sequence continues at coordinate 488,323,211 of NC_057806.1, forward strand.
ATCACAACGCTGATGTGCATCTCTTTCATGTAGAGCTTATCTCAAACCGAAGCATCATTTGTAGATTAGAAGGGATTAGGTGAAGGAGATTAAGGAGATGAGTAGAACATATATAAGGAAACAGAGGCAACCAAATGGGTCAAAGCTGCATTACCGGGGCCTGGCTGAGGAGGATTGCTTCTGCCAAGTACTCCCTCCTGCTCGGGTTTTTAAGGACAGCAGACCAAAACCCACGAAATCACCAATGACGTGTTTGGTTGCTCGCATCTATTTTGCTTGCATTGCATGCTTGTCCCAGTTGGGCCTTACTAAGGAAAAACATGCTAAAACCCAACATCTACATGTTGTTTGGTTGCCTGCATACCCTCTAGCCTGGCTGCGGCGAAATGGAAAGCAGGTTGTTTGGTTGTGGGCTTGTTTAGGCGGAAACACAAGTTAGACTGTTTGGTTACATTCAACCCATGTTATCTGGTAACCTCCTCGGGGAGGTGGTGAGGTTACCATCACACTAATAGGCAGAACAAACTAGAGACACACAAAATCGATAGCATAGGAACAAGTCCGCAACCGATTGCCTGAATGGAATCACAACACCGATGTGCATCTTTTCATGTAGAGCTTATCTCAAACCGAAGCAATGTTTGTAGATTAGAAGAGATTAGGTGAAGGAGATTAAGGAGGTGAGTAGAACATAAGGAAACAGAGGCAACCAAATGGGCCAAAGCTGCATTCCCCGGGCCTGGCTGAGGAGGATTGCTTCTGCCAAGTACTCCCTCCTGCTCAAGTTTTTTAGGACAGCAGACCAAAACCCACGAAATCACTAAGACGTGTTTGGTTGCTCGCATCTATTTTCTTGCATTTCATGCTTGTCCTAGTGGGCCTGATTGAGGAAAACAGGCTAAAAGCCAACATCTGCATGTTGTTTGGTTGCCTGCATACCCTCTAGCCTGGCTACAGCGAAATGGAAGGCGGGTTGTTTGGTTGCGGGTTTTATTAGGTGGAAACACAAGTCAGGCTGTTTAGTTACATGCAACACATGTTGTCTGGTAACCTCCTCGTGGAGGTGGTGAAGTTACCATCACACTAACAAGCAAAATAAACTAGAGACACACAAAATAGATAGCATAGGAAGAAGTTTAACATAGTACAAAACTTAAACAAGCAGTCTTAAACCAAGCCAACACGACATAGTCTTAAAAAAGCAGGAACCAATTTAATTTTGAAGACACGCAATCAGGCAAAAGAGAGCTTTCTAGACGTTCACGACAAAGGCGTCATCGTGCTTCTTGCACTTGGTCACCACTCCAATGTCGTCGTCATTGAAGATGATCACCTTCAGGGTGTCGGGAGTCAGCAACAAGGTGACCATGTAGCCACTCCTGATCTGGTGAACAACGGCAAAGGGGGCCCAACCCTGATCAATGATGACCTTGCCGTTCATCAGCCGGACTGTCACCCTCCATGTGCATCTAGTGTTCGTCTTCAGCTTGAACTCCTAAGGCACGACAGAGAAGTGTTTCGTGAAGTACAGAGGCATATGAAGGCACTCCAGCTTCAGGGCAATGATCACCTAAAGTGAGTTGGTCCTGCCTCCTCATGGTAGTGGTCATAGTTCCTCCGCTTTCCGCTGGGCCCCCATCCAACACCACATCACTGTATAAGGGAGCCACCACCTCCTTTCCCTTGTCTAAGGCCGACACCACGTCCTTGCCCTTGTTGTTGGGCGCCACCACCACCTTGCCCTTGTCCCTGGGCGCCACCACCTCCTTGCCCTTCGTGTTCTCCGTCTCGATCAACATTATGAACCACATAAAGTTCACAGGTTGATCAACATTCAATTATATCGTCCAAAGCCCCTATATTTACCCACCCAAAGGCTCTACTATTTACCCACCACCGCACTCAATTAACCCTCTCTGTCTCTCACTATCACTCCTCTTCCACATCTCCATCGCCATGAACCCCATCCCCTGGGGAATTGGATGGAGGGCTTTCTTCCTTGGCTACCCACTTGGTGATCGCACCAAGTTCAAGAACACAATGGAAGTGTGCTCTAACTTGCCCAACATCGAGGACATGCATAAGGAGGCAAACACTGTGTTGTTGAAGGCGACATATAAGGAGTTGAAGACTTTGATTCTTGATCTAGTCAAAGGTGCTATGTTAGTGGACATGCTATGGTGGGTGATGGATCAGGCCGAGTCTGACGATGCTAGTCAGAGAGCCAGATGGCGAAGTACAATCAGTACAAGGCTCGTCAAGACCAGCCAACTTCCATAGTGGCGCCAACCATCATCATTCTAGAGCCAGAGGAAGAATAAGAAGCGGTGGAGGTGGTGGTCAGGGTGCTGGAGCCAGGCCACCGTACTATGCCAATCATTCTGGACGACAGTGAGGATGAGGAGATGGTGCATGCTACGGTTGGTCTGAAGGTGGAAAACTACAAGGACAAGGGCCCCCGCCACTCCAAGTGCCTCCAGGGTTGTCGTGGCTAGGATTTAGCGCTACTGTGTAAGATTTACCCCATTCCCCATCCCCTTGTACTCAATCTTGATCGAACCCTAAAATCCATCGCTGCTACTACTCATCAAGATGTGCTGATCAATCATATCGAACCCTCACAATCAATCATCCCTAGCACGTAGATCAAATGTACAAACCAGATCTAATACGTGGATCAAATATGAAAATCGTTAGCGAGGAGGTGAAAATAGGGCTTACCGCCATTGCCGAAGTGCTACCGGTGATGTTCTAGACTAGATCTAGTTCTAATTTTCTCTAGTCCACATAATAGAGAAGCCCCGTGTGGTTCTCTTCTCCCACCTCTCTTTCTTCGGTGAAGCCAAGCTCTGGACGGCGAAGCGCTACCAGATCGTGAAGCCCATATCCGTGCAATCCATAAACAGGCCATGCTTTCGGTCTTTTGTTCGAGGGATCATTGTGGACGGTTCAAGGGACTTCAAGTTCAGTCTACACCAACTCTTCTTTCGCTGCAACTTAAAGTTGGTAACGATCTGATATAGATCTCTAATGCATCTTCGTAGTGTTCCTGAGATCAGGATTGTAGGGCATTTTTTGTTTTTACTATTTTTCCCAACAAGTGCCATGGAAACATCGTTGGATTCCGTTGTCCACACAACTATGCCGAACAATTTCCTTGCTGCCTCCCTTTGGGCTTGATGGTTATGCCGCTAGCCTTGCTGACTACTCGATCGACCGCCTCCACCCATTCATCCAGGTGGTTAAGCCACCAACTATCCAATTAATGGCCTAGCAGGCGACCTCCATGTCGGGGCACTTCCGCAACTCGTCATAGCAGTCTGCCTCTCTCCTCGCCATAGGAAAATATTCCTCCATGATCACATCCATCTAGTACCATGCATCCACATCGGTGGTGGAGTGGTGATCAATGCTCGGGTTCGCAATGCCGAAGCAAGGGACATGGATGTTCGATGCCATGGCCATCGTTGCGAGGTCTAGAGCAAGTGGTGGAGTGGCTATGACAGTGGCAGTCACGAGCGGTGCCACTGTCATCCCGTAATCAGTGGGCCCCACATTGGAAGCTGCTGCCAAACACATCTCCTCTCGTTACAATTGACATGACAAGGGGAGGGGGTGATACGTCTCCAACGCATCTATAATTTTTGATTGTTCCATGCTATTATATTATCAACCTTGAATGTTTTATATGCATTTATATGCTATTTTATATGATTTTTGGGACTAACCTACTAACCTAGAACCCAGTGCCAGTTTCTGTTTTTTCCTTGTTTTTGAGTATCGCAGAAAAGGAAAATCAAACGGAGTCCAATTGACCTGAAACTTCACGGAACTTATTTTTGGACCAGAAGAAGGCCATGGAGTAAAAGAGTTGGGACAGAAGAGTCCCGGGCTGCCCATGAGGGTGGGGGGGGGGGGCGCCCACTCCCTGGGCGCGCCTCCCTACCTCGTGGACATCCCGGAGACCCCCCCCTGACTTGTTCCCGACTCCAACACCTCTTATATAACCCCAAACTTCCAAAAAGGAACCTAGATCGGGAGTTCGCCGCTAGAAGCCTCCGTAGACACCGAAAATCAATCTAGACCCATTCCGGCACCCTGCCGGAGGGGGGAATCCCTCTCCGGTGGCCATCTTCATCATCCCGGCACTCTCCATGACGAGGAGGGAGTATTTCTCCCTCGGGGCTGAGGGTATGTACCAGTAGCTATGCGTTTGGTCTCTCTCTCGTGTTCTTGATTCAGAACAATCTTGATGTATCGCGAGCCTTGCTATTATAGTTGGATCTTATGATGTTTCTCCCCCTCTACTCTCTTGTGATGGATTGAGTTTTCCCTTTGAAGTTATCTTATCGGATTGAGGCTTTAAGGATTTGAGAACACTTGATGTATGTCTTGCATGTGCTTATCTGTGGTGACAATGGGATATCACGTGATCCACTTGATGTATGTTTTGGTGATCAACTTGCGAGTTCCGTGACCTCGTGAACTTATGCATAGGGGTTGGCACACGTTTTCGTCTTGACTCTTCGGTAGAAACTTTGGGGCACTCTTTGAAGTTCTTTGTGTTGGTTAAATAGATGAATCTGAGATTGTGTGATGCATATCGTATAACCATACCCACGGATACTTGAGGTGACATTGGAGTATCTAGGTGACATTAAGTTATTCTAGTATGAACTCTAGGATAGATTGAATGGAAAGAATAGCTTCATGTTATTTTACTACGGACTCTTGAATAGATCGATCAGAAAGAATAACCTCGAGGTTGTTTCGTACCCTAACATAATCTCTTCATTTGTTCTCCGCTATTCGTGACTTTGGAGTGACTCTTTGTTGCATGTTGAGGGATAGTTATATGATCCAATTATGTTATTATTGTTGAGAGGACTTGCACTAGTGAAAGTATGAACCCTAGGCCTTGTTTCAAAGCATTGCAATACCGTTTGTGCTCACTTTTATCATTAGTTACCTTGCTGTTTTTATATTTTGAGATTACAAAAAACCTATATCTACCATCCATATTGCACTTGTATCACTATCTTTTCGCCGAACTACTGCACCTATACAATTTACCGTTGTATTGGGTGTGTTGGGGACACAAGAGACTCTTTGCTATTTGGTTGCAGGGTTGTTTGAGAGAGACCATCTTCATTCTACGCCTCCCACGGATTGGTAAACCTTAGGTCATCCACTTGAGGGAAATTTGCTACTGTTCTACAAACCTCTGCACTTGGAGGCCCAACAACGTCTACAACAAGAAGGTTGTGTAGTAGACATCAAGCTCTTTTCTGGCGCTGTTTCCGGGGAGGTTAGCGCTTGAAGGTATATCTTTAGACCATGCAAGCGAATCTTTTTGTTTCTTGTTTTATCACTAGTTTAGTCTATAAAAGAAAATTACAAAAAATGTAATTGAGGGTACCTCATATGCTTCATCTTTTTAATGTCTTTCATGAAAATAAGGATTTCAATAATTGTGCCAAAGTGTGAAGAAGAATGCATTAAAATGTTTGGCACTAAATCTTTGTATGATGAGCATGATTGGAATGTTGTTAGTATGAATTGTTTGAATATCCATGATGCTAATGATATGCAAAGCTACAAGCTTGGGGATGCTATGTTTGATTAAGATGATATTTTTGTCCCCCAAATTTTGATGATAGCATGCCTCCTATTTATGATGATTATATTGATGAAAGTGGGTTTGGAAGAGTGTCAACTTTAGGAAGTGTTTATCCCACTATTTTGGAGGATGTTGAATCTTATTGTGATAATTATAAAAGTGGATTTGGAGAGGTCATGACTTTATTTAGTAATGATTCCACTATTTTGGAAGAGGTTCCAATTAATTATGTGAACAAAGTTGCTATCTATGATGATTATTGTGATGACATGTATGCTATAAAGAATAATGATAACCATGAAACTTGTCATTTTGATTTTAATTTTCAATTGGATTATGCCTCACATGATAGTTATTTTGTTAAGTTTGCTCCCGATGTCTACTACACAACCTTCTTCTTCTAGACGTTGTTGGGCCTCCAAGAGCAGAGGTTTGTATGACAGTAGCAAATTTCCCTCAAGTGGATGACCTAAGGTTTATCAATCCGTGGGAGGCGTAGGATGAAGATGGTCTCTCTCAAGCAACCCTGCAACCAAATAACAAAGAGTCTCTTGTGTCCCCAACACACCCAATACAATGGTAAATTGTATAGGTGCACTAGTTCGGCGAAGAGATGGTGATACAAGTGGTATATGGATGGTAGATAATAGTTTTTGTAATCTGAAATTATAAAAACAGCAAGGTAACAAGTGATAAAAGTGAGCGTAAACGGTATTGCAATGATAGGAAACAAGGCCTAGGGATCATGGGCGGAACCCGCAAGTTGATCACAAAAACATACATCAAGTGAATCATGTGGTATCCCATTGTCACCACAGATACGCACGGCAAGACATACATCAAGTGTTCTCAAATCTTTAAAGACTCAATCCGATAAGATAACATCAAAGGGGAAACTCAATCCATTACAAGAGAGTAGAGGGGGAGGAGAAACATAAGATCCAACTATAATAGCAAAGCTCGCGATACATCAAGATCGTGGCAAATCAAGAACACGAGAGAGAGAGAGAGAGAGAGAGAGATCAAACACATAGCTACTGGTACATACCCTCAGCCCCGAGGGAGAACTAATCCCTCCTCGTCATGGAGAGCACCGGGATGATGAAGATGGCCACCGGAGAGGGATTCCCCCCTCCAGCAGGGTGCCGGAACGGGTCTAGATTGGTTCTCGGTGGCTACGGAGGCTTCTGGCGGAACTCCCGATCTATTGTCCTCTCTGATGTTTTTAGGGTATATGGAGATATATAGGCAGAAGAAGTACGTCAGGGGGGCCACGAGGGGCCCACAAGGGTGGAGGGCACGCCCCCCTACCTCGTGGCTCCCTCATTTCTTTCCTGACATGCACTCCAAGTCCTCTGGGCTTCTTCTGATCCAAAAATAAGTTCCTTGAAGTTTCAGGTCAATTGGACTCCGTTTGATTTTCCTTTTCTGCGATACTCTAAAACAAGGTAAAAACGGAAACTGGCACTGGGCTCTAGGTTAATAGGTTAGTCCCAAAAATCATATAAAATAGCATATAAATACATATAAAACATCCAAGGTTGATAATATAATAGCATGGAACAATCAAAAATTATAGATACGTTGGAGACGTATCAGCATCCCCAAGCTTAATTCCTGCTCGTCCTCGAGTAGGTAAATGATAAAAACAGAGTTTTTGATGTGGAATGCTACCTAACATATTCATCATGTATTTCTCTTTATTGTAGCAAGAATATTCAGATCCATAAGATTCAAGACAAACGTTTAATATTGACATAAAAATAATAATACTTCAAGCATACTAACTAAGCAATCATGTCTTCTCAAAATAACATGGCCAAAGAAAGCTATCCCTACAAAATCATATAGTCTGGCTATGCTCCATCTTCACCACACAAAATATTTAAATCATGCACAACCCCGATGACAAGCCAAGCAATTGTTTCATACTTTTGATGTTCTCAAACCTTTTCAATCTTCACGCAATATATGAGCGTGAGCCATGGATATAGCACTATAGGTGGAATAGAATGATGGTTGTGGAGAAGACAAAAAGGAGAAGATAGTCTCACATCAACTAGGCGTATCAATGGGCTATGGAGATTCCCATCAATAGATATCAATGTGAGTGAGTAGGGATTGCCATGCAACGGATGCACTAGAGCTATAAGTATATGAAAGCTCAACAAAAGAACTAAGTGGGTGTGCATCCAACTCGCTTGCTCACGAAGACCTAGGGCAATTTTGAGGAAGCCCATCATTGGAATATACAAGCCAAGTTCTATAATGTAAAATTCCCACTAGTATATGAAAGTGACAACATAGGAGACTCTCTATCATGAAGATTATGGTGCTACTTTGAAGCACAAGTGTGGTAAAAGGATAGTAGCATTGCCCTTCTCTCTTTTTCTCTCATTTTTTATTTGGGCCTTCTCTTCTTTTTATGGCATCTTTTCTCTCTTTTTTATTTGGGCTTCTTTGGCCTCTTTTATTTATTTATTTTCATCCGGAGTCTCATCCCGACTTGTGGGGGAATCATAGTCTTCATCATCCTTTCCTCACTGGGACAATGCTCTAATAATGATGATCATCACACTTTTATTCACTTACAACTCAAGAATTACAACTCAATACTTAGAACAACAATATGACTCTATGTGAATGCCTCCGGCAGTGTACCGGGATATGCAATGACTCATGAGTGACGTGTATGAAAGAATTATGAATGGTGGCTTTGCCACAAATACGATGTCAACTACATGATCATGCAAAGTAGTATGACAATGATGGAGCGTGTCATAATAAACAGAACGGTGGAAATTTGCATGACAATATATCTCGGAATGGCTATGGAAATGCCATAATAGGTAGGTATGGTGGCTGTTTTGAGGAAGGTATATGGTGGGTTTATGGTACCGGCGAAAGTTGCGCGGTACTAGAGAGGCTAGCAATGGTGGAAGGGTGAGAGTGCGTATAATCCATGGACTCAACATTAGTCATAAAGAACTCACATACTTATTGCAAAAATCTATTAGTTATCAAAACAAAGTACTACGCGCATGCTCCTAGGGGGATAGATTGGTAGGAAAAGACCATCGCTCATCCCCGACCGCCACTCATAAGGAAGACAATCAATAAATAAATCATGCTCCGACTTCATCACATAACGGTTCACCATACGTGCATGCTACGGGAATCACAAACTTCAACACAAGTATTTCTCAAATTCACAACTACTCAACTAGCATGACTCTAATATCACCATCCTCATATCTCAAAACAATCATCAAGTTTCAAACTTCTCATAGTATTCAATGCACTTTATATGAAAGTTTTTATTATATCCCTCTTGGATGCCCATCATATTAGGACTAAATTCATAACCAAAGCAAATTACCATGCTGTTTAGAACTCTCAAAATAATATAAGTGAAGCATGAGAGTTCATCTATTTCTATAAAATAAAACCACCACCGTGCTCTAAAAGGATATAAGTGAAGCACTAGAGCAACAACAAACTACTCCGAAAGATATAAGTGAAGATCAATGAGTAGTTGAATAATTATGCAACTATGTGAAGACTCTCCCATTTAATAATTTTAGACCTTGATACTTTATTCAAACAGCAAGAAAAACAAAATAAAATGACATCTAAGAATGGCGAACATCATGTGAAGAAGCAAAAACTTAGGATCAACCGATACTAACTGATAGTTGTTGAAGAAGAAAGGTGGGATGCCAACCGGGGCATCCCCAAGCTTAGATGCTTGAGACTTATTGAAATATTATCTTGGGGTGCCTTGGGCATCCCCAAGCTTGAGCTTTTGTATCTCCTTAATTCCTCTCATATCACGGTCTCCCTAAATCTCAAAAGCTTCATCCACACAAAACTCAACAAGGACTCGTGAGATAAGTTAGTATAAACCATTGCAAAAACCTTATCATACACTACTGTAGCAAATAACTAAAATTATTATTCAACATTGCATACTACATGCCTCTGCATATTTAATAGTCCTATCCTCAAATAGAATCATCAAAGAAGCAAACATATGCAAACATAACAGCAATCTGCCTAAACAAGACAGTCTGTAAAGAGTGCAGCAAGATCCATACTTCCCTAGCTCAAAAAATATGAAAGAAAATTCCCACTATAGTAAATTTATCAGAGCTTAATATGCAAAAGGTTTAAACATTTTATCACATTCTGGCTTTTCTAGGGAATTATTGCAACAGCGGTAATCTTTCTGTTTTCAAACAACAACATGAGGACTTGTAAAATAGGCATAGTAAAGGCTATCAATGCCACTTTTATTGAAATAAAAGATGCAAAACATTGTTCTAAATAACAGCAAGAAAATCCTAACAAAATAAATTGACGCTCCAAGCAAAACACATATCATGTGGTGAATAAAAATATAGCTCCAAGTAAAGTTACCGATGAACGAAGATGGAAGAGGGGATGCCTTCCGGGGCATCCCCAAGCTTAGGCTCTTGGATATCCTTGAATATTACCTTGTGGTGCCTTGGGAATCCCCAAGCATAGGCTCTTGCCACTCCTTATTCCATAGTCCACCGAATCCTTACCCAAAACTTGGAAACTTCACAACACAAAACTTAACAGAAAACTCGTAAGCTCCCTTAGTATAAGAAAGTAAATCACCACTTCAAGGTACTGTAATGAACTCATTCTTTATTTATATTGGTGTTAAACCTACTGTATTCCAACTTCTCTATGGTTTATAATGTTGGAAATATGCCCTAGAGGCAATAATAAAATGGTTATTATTATATTTCTTTGTTCATGATAATTGTCTATTGTTCATGCTATAATTGTGTTATCCGGAAATCGTAATACATGTGTGAATACATAGACCACAACACGTCCCTAGTGAGCCTCTAGTTGACTAGCTCGTTGATCAAAAGATAGTCATGGTTTCCTGACTATGGACATTGGATGTCATTGATAACGGGATCACATCATTAGGAGAATGATGTGATGGACAAGACCCAATCCTAAGCATAGCTCAAAGATTGTGTAGTTCGTTTGCTATAGCTTTTTCGAATGTCAAGTATCATTTCCTTAGACCATGAGATTGTGCAACTCCCGGATACCGTAGGAGTGCTTTGGGTGTGCCAAACGTCACAAGATAACTGGGTGACTATAAAGGTACACTACAGGTATCTACGAAAGTGTCTGTTGGGTTGGCACGAATCGAGACTGGGATTTGTCACTCCGTATGACGGAGAGGTATCTCTGGGCCCACTCGGTAATGCATTATCATAATGAGCTCAATGTGACCAAGTGGTTGATCACGGGATCATGCATTATAGTACGAGTAAAGTGACTTGCCGGTAACAAGATTGAACGAGGTATTGGGATATCGACGATCGAGTCTCGGGCAAGTAACGTACCGATTGACAAAGGGAATTGTATACGGGATTGATTGAATCCTCGACATCGTGGTTCATCCGATGAGATCATCAAGGAGCATGTGGGAGCCAACATGGGTATCTAGATCCCGCTGTTGGTTATTGACTAGAGAGTCGTCTCGGTCATGTCTGCGTGTCTCCCGAACCCGTAGGGTCTACACACTTAAGGTTCGGTGATGCTAGGGTTGTTGAGATATTAGCATACGGCAACACGAAAGTTGTTCGGAGTCCCGGATGAGATCCCGGATGTCACGAGGAGTTTTGGAATGGTCCGGAGGTGAAGATTTATATATAGGAAGTCAAGTTTCGGCCATCGGGAAGGTTTCCGGGGTAATCGGTATTGTACCGGGACCACCGGAAGGGTCCCGGGGGTCCACCGGGTGGGGCCACCTATCCCGGAGGGCCCCATGGGATGAAGTGGGAGGGGAACCAGCCCCTAGTGGGCTGGTGCGCCCCCCATGGGCCTCCCGTGCGCCTAGGGTTGGAAACCCTAGGGGTGGGGGCGCCCCACTTGGCTTGGGGGGCACTCCACCCCCTTGGCCGCCGCCCCCCTTGGAGATTCAATCTCCTAGGGTGGGCGCCCCCCTAGGGGTCCTATATATAGTGGGGGGGAGGGACGGCAGCCACACCCTAGCCCCTGGTGCCTCCCTCTCCCTCCCGTGACACTCCTCCCTCTCCCTAAGCTTGGTGAAGCCCTGCCGAGATCACCGTTGCTTCCACCACCACGCCGTCGTGCTGCTGGATCTTCATCAACCTCTCCTTCCCCCTTGCTGGATCAAGTTGGAGGAGACGTCTTCCCAATCGTACGTGTGTTGAACGCAGAGGTGCCGTCCGTTCGGTGCTAGGTCATCGGTGATTTGGATCACGACGAGTACGACTCCATCAACCCCGTTCTCTTGAACGCTTCCGCGTGCGATCTACAAGGGTATGTAGATGCACTCCTCTCTCCCTCATTGCTAGATGACTCCATAGATTGATCTTGGTGATGCGTAGAAAATTTTAAAATTCTGCTACGTTCCCCAACAGTGGTATCAGAGCTAGATCTATGCGTAGTTTCTATGCACGAGTAGAACACAAAGCAGTTGTGGGCGTGGATATTGTCAATTTGCTTGCCGTTACTAGTCTTATCTTGATTCGGCGACATCGTGGGATGAAGGGGCCCGGACCGTCCTTACACGTACGCTTACGTGAGACTGGTTCCACCGATTGACATGCACTAGTTGCATAAGGTGGCTAGCGGGTGTCTGTCTCTCCCACTTTAGTCGAATCGGATTCGATGAAAAGGGTCCTTATGAAGGGTAAATAGAAATTGGCATATCACGTTGTGGTTTTGGCGTAGGTAAGAAATGTTCTTGCTAGAAACCTATAGCAGCCACGTAAAAACTTGCAACAACAATTAGAGGACGTCTAACTTGTTTTTGCAGCATGTGCCGTGTGATGTGATATGGCCAAAAGGATGTGATGAATTATATATGTTATGTATGAGATTGATCATGTTCTTGTAATAGGAATCATGACTTGCATGTCGATGAGTATGACAACTGGCAGGAGCCATAGGAGTTGTCTTTATTTATTTATGACCTGCGTCTCAACATAAATGTCATGTAATTACTTTACTTTATTGCTAAAGCGTTAGCCATAGTAGTAGAAGTAATAGATGACGAGACAACTTCAAGAAGACACGATGATGGAGATCATGATGATGGAGATCATGGTGTCATGCCGGTGACAACAATGATCATGAAGCCCCGAAGATGGAGATCAAAAGGAGCAAATGATATTGGCAATATCATGTCACTATTTGATTACATGTGATGTTTATCATGTTTTGCATCTTATTTGCTTAGAACGACGACAACTTAAATAAGATGATCCCTCGTAATAATTTCAAGAAAGTGTTCCCCCTAACTGTGCACCGTTGCGAAGGTTCGTTGTTTCGAAGCACCACGTGATAATCGGGTGTGATAGATTCTAACATTCTAATACAACGGGTGTAAGCCAGATTTACACACGCAATACACTTAGGTTGACTTGACGAGCCTAGCATGTACATACATGGCCTCAGAACACGGAAGACCGAAAGGTCGAGCATGAGTCGTATAGAAGATATGATCAATATGAAGATGTTCACCGATGTTGACTAGTCCGTCTCACGTGATGATCGGACATGGCCTAGTTGACTCGGATCATGTTTCACTTAGATGACTAGAGGGATGTCTATCTAAGTGGGAGTTCATTGAATAATTTGATTAGATGAACTTAATTATCATGAACTTAGTCTAAAATCTTTACATTATGTCTTGTAGATCAAATGGCCCACGCTAATGTTGCCCTCAACTTCAACGTGTTCCTAGAGAAAGCTGAAAGATGATGGCAGCAACTATACAGACTGGGTCCGGAACCTGAGGATCATCCTCATAGCTGCCAAGAAAGATTAAGTCCTAGAAGCACCGCTAGGTGACACACCCATCCCAGAGAACCAAGACGTTATGAACGCTTGGCAGTCACGTGCTGATGATTACTCCCTCGTTTAGTGCGGCATGCTTTACAACTTAGAACCGAGGCTCCAAAAGCGTTTTGAGAGACACGGAGCATATAAGATGTTCGAAGAGCTGAAAATGGTTTTCCAAGCTCATGCCCGGGTCGAGAGATAAGAAGTCTCTGACAAGTTCTTCAGTTGTAAGATGGAGGAAAATAGTTCTGTCAGTGAGCACATACTCAAAATGTCTGGGTTGCATAACCGCTTGACTCAGCTGGGAGTTAATCTCCCGGATGACGCGGTCATTGACAGAATCCTTCAGTCGCTTCCACCGAGCTACAAGAGCTTTGTGATGAACTTCAATATGCAGGGGATGGAAAAGACCATTCCTAAGGTATATTCAATGCTGAAATCAGCGGAGGTGGAAATCAAAAAGGAACAACAAGTGTTGATGGTGAATAAAACCACTAAGTTCAAGAAAGGCAAGGGTAAAAATAACTTCAAGAAGGACGGCAAGGGAGTTGCCACGCCCGGTAAGCAAGCTGCCAGGAAGAAGTCAAAGAATGGACCCAAGCCTGAGACTGAGTGTTTTTATTGCAAGGGAAGTGGTCACTGGAAGCGGAACTGCCCCAAATACTTAGCGGACAAGAAGGCCGACAAATCTAAAGGTATATGTGATATACATGTAATTGATGTGTACCTTACCAGTACTCGTAGTAGCTCTTGGGTATTTGATACCGGTGCGGTTGCTCACATTTGTAACTCAAAGCAGGAGCTGCGGAATAAGCGGAGACTGGCGAAGGACGAGGTGACGATGCGCGTCGGGAATGGTTCCAAGGTCGATGTGATCGCCGTCGGCACGCTGCCTCTACATTTACCTACGGGATTAGTTTTAAACCTCAATAATTGTTATTTAGTGCCAACTTTGAGCATGAACATTGTATCAGGATCTTGTTTAATTCGAGATGGCTACTCATTTAAATCCGAGAATAATGGTTGTTCTATTTATATGAGAGATATGTTTTATGGTCATGCTCCGCTGGTGAATGTTTTATTCTTAATGAATCTCGAGCGTAACGTTACACATATTCATAGTGTGAATACCAAAAGATGTAAGGTTGATAATGATAGTCCCACATACTTGTGGCACTGCCGCCTTGGTCACATAGGTGTCAAATGCATGAAGAAGCTCCATGCAGATGGACTTTTGGATTCTCTTGATTATGAATCATTTGACACATGCGAACCATGCCTCATGGGTAAAATGACCAAGACTCCATTCTCAGGAACAATGGAGCGAGCAACCAACTTATTGGAAATCATACATACTGATGTGTGCGGTCCAATGAGTGTTGAGGCTCGCTGTGGCTATCGTTATGTTCTCACCCTCACTGATGACTTGAGTAGATATGGGTATGTCTACTTAATGAAACACAAGTCTGAGACCTTTGAAAAGTTCAAGGAATTTCAGAGTGAGGTTGAGAATCAACGTGACAAGAAAATCAAGTTCTTGTGATCAGATCGTGGGGGGGAATACTTGAGTCACGAATTTGGCACACACTTAAGACAATGTGGAATAGTTTCACAACTCACGCCGCCTGGAACACCTCAGCGTAATGGTGTGTCCGAACGTCGTAATCACACTCTATTGGATATGGTGCGATCTATGATGTCTCTTACCGATTTAACACTGTCATTTTGGGGCTATGCTTTAGAGACTGCCACATTCACTTTAAATAGGGCTCCGTCGAAATCCGTTGAGACGACACCGTATGAATTATGGTTTGGGAAGAAACCTAAGCTTTCATTTATGAAAGTTTGGGGATGCGATGCTTATGTCAAGAAACTTCAACCTGAAAAGCTCGAACCCAAGTCAGAAAAATGCGTCTTCATAGGATACCCCAAAGAAACTATTGGGTATACCTTGTACCTCAGATCCGAAGGCAAGATCTTTGTTGCCAAGAATGGATCCTTTCTAGAGAAAGAGTTTCTCTCGGAAGAAATAAGTGGGAGGAAAGTAGAACTCGATGAAGTATTACCTCTTGAACCGGTAAGTGGCGCAACTCAAGAAAATGTTCCTGAGGTGCCTGCACCGACTAGAGAGGAAGTTAATGATGATGATCATGGAACTTCAGATCAAGTTGCTACTGAACTTCATAGGTCCACAAGGACACGTTCCGCACCAGAGTGGTACGGCAACCCTGTCTTGGAAATCATGTTGTTAGACAACGGTGAACCTTCGAACTATGAAGAAGCGATGGCGGGCTCAGATTCCGACAAATGGCTGGAAGCCATGAAATCCGAGATAGGATCCATGTATGAAAACGAAGTATGGACTTTGACTGACTTGCCCGATGATCAGCGAGCCATAGAAAATAAATGGATCTTTAAGAAGAAGACAGACGCGGATGGTAATGTAACCATCTATAAAGCTCGGCTTGTCGCTAAGGGTTATCGACAAGTTCAAGGGGTTGACTACGATGAGACTTTCTCACCCGTAGCGAAGCTGAAGTCCGTCTGAATCATGTTAGCAATTGCCGCATTCTATGATTATGAGATATGGCAAATGGACGTCAAAACGGCATTCCTTAATGGTTTCCTTAAGGAAGAATTGTATATGATGCAGCCGGAAGGTTTTGTCGATCCTAAGAATGCTGACAAGGTGTGCAAGCTCCAACGCTCGATTTATGGGCTGGTGCAAGCATCTCGGAGTTGGAACATTCGTTTTGATGAGATGATCAAAGCGTTTGGGTTTGCGCAGACTTATGGAGAAGCCTGCTTTTACAAGAAAGTGAGTGGGAGTTCTGTAGCATTTCTCATATTGTATGTGGATGACATACTGTTGATGGGAAATGATATAGAATTCTTGGAAAGCATAAAGGCCTACTTGAACAAGTGTTTTTCAATGAGGGATCTTGGAGAAGCTGCTTATATATTAGGCATCAAGATCTATAGAGATAGATCGAGACGCCTCATTGGTCTTTCACAGAGTACGTACCTTGACAAGATATTGAAGAAGTTCAAAATGGATCAGTCAAAGAAGGGGTTCTTGCCTGTATTGCAAGGTACGAGATTGAGCACGGCTCAATGCCCGACCACGGCAGAAGATAGAGAAAAGATGAGTGTCGTCCCCTATGCCTCGGCCATAGGGTCTATCATGTATGCTTTGCTGTGTACCAGACCTGATGTAAACCTTGCCGTAAGTTTGGTAGGAAGGTACCAAAGTAATCCCGACATGGAACACTGGACACCAGTCAAGAATATCCTGAAGTACCTGAAGAGGACTAATATGTTTCTCGTTTATGGAGGTGACGAAGATCTCGTCGTAAAGGGTTACGTCGATGCTAGCTTCGACACAGATCTGGATGACTCTAAGTCACAAACCGGATATGTGTATATTTTGAATGGTGGTGTAGTTAGCTGGTGCAGTTGCAAGCAAAGAATTGTGGCGGGATCTACATGTGAAGCGGAGTACATGGCAGCCTCGGAGGCAGCACAAGAGGCAATCTGGGTGAAGGAGTTCATTACGGACCTAGGAGTCATACCCAATGCGTCGGGCCCGATGACTCTCTTCTGTGACAACACTGGAGCTATTGCCCTTGCCAAGGAGCCCAGGTTTCACAGGAAGACCAGGCATATCAAGCGTCGCTTCAACTCCATTCGTGAAAGTGTTCAGAATGGAGACATGGATATTTGTAAAGTACATACGGACCTGAATGTGGCAGATCCGTTGACTAAACCTCTCCCTAGAGCAAAACATGATCAACACCAGAACTGCATGGGTGTTCGATGCATCACAATGTAACTAGACTATTGACTCTAGTGCAAGTGGGAGACTATTGGAAATATGCCCTAGAGGCAATAATAAAATGGTTATTATTATATTTCTTTGTTCATGATAATTGTCTGTTGTTCATGCTATAATTGTGTTATCCAGAAATCGTAATACATGTGTGAATACATAGACCACAACACGTCCCTAGTGAGCCTCTAGTTGACTAGCTCGTTGATCAAAAGATAGTCATGGTTTCCTAACTATGGACATTGGATGTCATTGATAACGGGATCACATCATTAGGAGAATGATGTGATGGACAAGACCCAATCCTAAGCATAGCTCAAAGATCGTGTAGTTCGTTTGCTATAGCTTTTCCGAATGTCAAGTATCATTTCTGTTGGGGATATGACTATTTGTGTAAGCCATCCAGGAGGGGCCGGGTTACGCAAATAGAGGTTCATCAGAAGCCCAAGACCAAGGCATGAAGATGGTGGTTCACTAAAAGGCTTAAAGGCCCACAGGCGACTCTGAGGCCCGTAAAGATAAACCGCCATGATGGTATAACTTGTACTGTAAGGTAGAAGTAACTAGTCGCCGAGCCGGACACTGTTTATGAGCCGGCCGGGACTCTGTAGGTCGCAGGGCGTCAACCCGTGTATATAAGGGGACGACCCGCCAGCGGCTTAGGGCGAAAAACAACTGATCGAGAGCCAGGCATAGCGTATCTCGCTCCCTGGTCATCGAAACCTCAAGCAATTCCAACCCAACTAGACGTAGGCCTTCCTTCACCGTAAGGGGCTGAACTAGTATAAACCTCGCATGTCCTTGTCCCGATTAACCCCTTTAAGCTTCCTAGTTGCGATGGCTCCACGACTAAGTCCTTGCAAAAGGACATCTGCCGTGACAATTCCACGACAGTTGGCGCCCACCGTGGGGCCAGCGCACGGTGGATTTGAGTTCTTGAAGGGCAGCTTCGAAGGGCTCGAGGGATACGCAGTTGGCCGGATGACCAAGAGTCATCGCGGCAAGATCTACATCGACAATGAAGGCCGAGGCCCCGACGCCGGCTCAATTGAGTACGGGTACCGGGTCCCCTTTGGTGGAATTCACGTCTTCATCGACCGAATTGGTGAGCTGGGCCCTGAGCCGGACAGCTGCACCGACCTCGTCGAGACAACTCAGCGTGCAAAACCCGCCCGAGCTCAACCCGTCGTGAAGCATGCCTTTGTGGGTTGCATCCACGGAGGTGAACTTCCTGAAGGATCTGAAGGTGATGGTGAGCCGGCCGTCCTCTCTGACGGTGATTCGTCCACCGGCTCAATAGATTCGCTGTATCAAGTTCAAGATGGTGTGCTTGGGGGCTGTTCCGATGGCAGCACTATTTCGGACCCCTCAGAGTCACCAAACTGGGCAGGAGTCTTCATGGCTGGTACTCAACCCGGCCAAAATTCTACAGCCTCAGCGGCGATAACGTCCGGGTTAGGAGCAGCCGGGGCAGGAGGCCCTGTGCGCTCACCGGCTCAGGTGCTGATGGATCTCATGGATAAACTTACGGCCTTATTAACTGTTACAGTCTTCCCTGCGAACCAATCTGAGCATGAGGCAGAGGTGGCACAGGTTCGCGATGAGATCGCCCGGGCCAAGGAAACCTTAGCAGCTAAAGATACTAGATTAGCCACAGAGCGGGCGACTTTGGACGTACGGGCGCAACAACTTCAGGCAGAGGCCTTTCAGCTCACGTTGAGCTTGAACACATCTAATGAGGTAATGAGGAGGAGACATCAGAAAACTCAGTCCCGTTTACCTCAGATTTATGATCCTCGGAATCTATTTGCTACACCCGGGGCCGGCCCAAGTAACCCGCCAGGTGCAAATCAGTTTATGACATCCGGAGTGGGAGGCCCAGTCCAGCCTCCGGTGACGGCGCCTCTTCACAGCAACATGGCATCGCCCCATTACGTACCAATACCACAGGGTCACTTCTCCAACCCCATGGAGAACTTAATCGCGGCATCAGCATGTTTGGCGGCTCTCCCAGTAGATGGTGATGATCCGACAGCGATGGAAACCCGGAGGATCAGGGAACTTGTCTAAACAGCCCTGGCTCAACAAGAGACCTACTCCTATAGCTGGGACATGATTCACTCAACTCCTCCGCCCTGGTTAGCTCCGCCTCGTCAAAATCGGAGCCCGAGTTACAGTAGACACATGGAGTCAGAGGCCTTGTCAAGTAGCACTCAACGCCGGAACCAGCCCGGCGGGTATAACTCGTTTCAGGATCGGATACGTCAGGAGGACGAGCGGGCGGCTCAGCTAGCAGCCCAACAGGACTCATCGGCTTACCCGACGACTTCCGTTGAGGCGGGTGTTGCTACTAGAACCGGAGGAGTTCCTTGTCTGATACCGTCTCTACGTAATGTATGTCTGCCCAAGGATTTCAAGGGACCTCGAAAGGTGCCGAATTATACGGCCGATTTACAGCCTGGGGCGTGGATTGAAAGTTACGAGATGGCCATGGAGCTGCTAGAGGTTAGTGATGAAGCGATGGCTAAATACTTCACCATGATGTTGGACGGAACGGCCCGTTCTTGGTTAAAGGGTTTGCCACCCAATTCCATTAGGTCATGGGCGGAGCTAAAGGCCCGTTTCATCCAGAACTTCAAGGACACTTGCAAGTAGTCTATGTCGATTGTGGACCTGACAAATTGTAAGCAGGAGGAAGGTGAATCTACGACTCATTGGGTGCGCTGGGTCAAAGACATAATACATTCATTTGACAAGATGGATGCCGGCTCAACAGTTCTCATGCTGGAGAAAAATTGCCGCTTTGAGCCTCTGAGACAGAAACTGGGGCGCCTTAAGCGTGATTGCAACGATATGGGGACGCTGATGGCGGCTTTAGTCAAGTATGCCGATTCTGATAGTACCAAGGTTCCCGCGTCTGATGAGGAAAAGACAGGGAAGGGAAAGAAGAACGGTAATGGAAAGGGTCAGTAGCATAACTCGGCGAGTCAAGGAGGCAATAAGCGTAAGGCGGACGGTAACCCAGAATTTGTGGCCAATGCACAGGGTAACAATCAGAAGCGCAAAGGAAAACCACCCCCTCGGTTTGGTGGGTCAGGTCCGTCTCTTGAGCAACTACTCAATGAGCCCTGCCCGAAACACGGTACCCGTGAACGACCAGTGACTCATTTATGGAAGGATTGCGCAATCATGAAGGCTTTCAAGAATTCTAATACGTCTGATGGCAATCAAGGCCCAGGCGGCGGCTCAGGAGCTGGCGGCTTTCATGGTCCGGGCGGCAGTTCAGGATCCGGTTTTCAGGGAAGCCAGGGTGGTTATAATCAACAGCAGTCTGGTCAAGGAGGTCAGCAGCGGCAGCAGTCGGGTTATCGGAGCCATCCAAAACAGCTAAACAGTGGGCAGTATCACGTGTTCACCACAAGTTTGTGTAAACGGGATCAGAAAGTTCATAGGAGGGCGGTGAATTCTGTTGAGCCGGTAGTCCCTCGTTACTTGAGGTGGTCGGAACAACCTATTGTCTGGAGCAGGGAGGATCACCCTCCCCGGGTTGATAATCCGGGTCAACTGGCCTTGGTAGTGGCACCGCATGTTGGTGGTTATAAATTTACTAAGGTGCTCATGGATGGAGGTAGCAGCATCAACATCCTCTATTATGAGACCTTTCGGCGCATGGGCTTAACTGACAAGAATTTAAAGACTTCCAACACCGTCTTCCATGGATTGGTACCTGGTAAGTCGGCGTATCCTGTGGGTAAGATTGAGCTAGAGGTGGCCTTTGGAGACGAGCATGATTCTAGGGCAGAAAAGTTAACTTTTGAAGTGGTAAAAATCAAGAGCCCATATCACGCTTTGTTCGGGCGGCCGGCTTATGCCAAGTTCATGGCGCGGCCGTGTTATGTTTATTTACAGCTCAAGATGCCGGGTTACAAAGGTACCATCACTGTGCATGGAAGCCGAAAGATGGCCCTGGAATGCGAAGAAGGCGATGCGGCTTATGCCGAGTCTGTCTGTGCAGCAGAGGAGCTCAAATTTTATCAAGATAACGTTGACCCGGCGGATATGACCTCCCTCAAGAAGCTGACTATGGAGCATGACCCGGCCATGAAGTTGAAATCGGCTGCAGATACTAAGCTCGTTGATTTTACTCCGGGCGATTCGTCTAAGCAATTCAGCATCAGTGCCAACTTGGATCCTAAATAGGAAAGCGCGCTCATCGAGTTCATCCGTGAGAACCGGGACATTTTTGCATGGAAGCCTTCTGACATGCCGGGTGTACCGAGAGGACTCGCTGAGCACACTGTTAATATTGATCCAAAGTATAAGCCGGTCAGGCAGTTTCTGCGGCGATTCAATGAGGAACGACGAAAAGCTATAGGAGAAGAGGTCACCCGGCTCTTGGCGGCTGGGTTCATTGTCGAAGTGTTTCACCCGGAGTGGTTGGCTAACCCGGTGCTCGTGCTCAAGAAAAACGGCACCTGGCGGATGTGTGTGGATTACACGGACTTAAATAAGGCTTGTCCGGCTGATCCTTTCGCTCTCCCCCGTATTGATCAAATCATTGATGCTACGGCGGGTTGTGCGCGTTTGAGCTTTTTGGATGCTTACTCTGGTTATCATCAGATCAAGATGGCAGTTAAGGACCAGGAGAAGACGGCTTTCATCACTCTGTTTGGAGCCTTCTGCTATGTGTCTATGCCTTTTGGGCTCAAGAGTGCCTAGGCGACTTATCAACTGTGTGTACAGAATTGTCTCCACAATCAGATTGGGCGCAATGTTCATGCTTATGTGGATGACATAGTGCTGAAATCCAGAGAGGCGGAAACCTTGATATCTGATCTCAGAGAAACCTTTGACAATCTTCGGGTTTACAAAATGATGCTTAACCCGGAGAAGTGTGTATTTGGTGTGCCTGCAGGCAAGCTTTTGGGATTCTTGGTATCAAACAGGGGCATCGAGGCTAATCCGGAGAAGATTAAGGCAATCACTTCTTTGACTAAACCGGCATGTATCAATGATGTTCAGCGACTGGCGGGTCATGTTGCCGCTTTAAGCCGGTTCATAAGCCGGTTAGGTGAGAAGGCCCTACCGCTGTACCAACTGATGAAGAAGGCAGACACCTTTGTCTAGAGTAATGCTGCTAATGCCGCTTTTGAGGATTTGAAGAGGCAGTTATCTGAGCCGCCAGTTCTTGCAGCCCCCATTGACAAAGAGCCTTTCCTGTTATATGTGGCTGCTAATTCACGAGCGTCAGTGTGGCAATTGTGGTAGAGCGCAAGGAGGCTGGTAAGGAACATCCGGTTCAACAGCCGGTTTATTATGTCAGTGAGGTACTCATCGAGTCAAAACAAAGATACCCTCATTGGCAGAAACTTGTTTATGGGGTGTTCATGGCAAGCCGAAAGCTGAAGCAATACTTCCAAGGTCACCCTATCACTGTGGTAAGTTCTGCCCCCTTGGGAGACATTATTCAGAACAGAGAGGCTACAGGACGAGTCACCAAGTGGGCCATCGAGCTCGGGCCTCATGGTCTGAAGTACGTACCACGCACTGCCATTAAGTCTCAAGCTTTGGTGGATTTCATCAACGACTGGACAGAGCTACAGGCACCTGAGGAGAAGCCCGATAACACTTATTGGACTATTCACTTTGATGGGTCCAGACAGTTGGAAGGCTCGGGGGCTGGAGTCGTGTTAACTTCCCCTCGAGGTGATAAATTTTGTTATGTGCTCCAGCTTATGTTTCCTTGTACTAACAATGCAGCTGAGTACGAGGCCCTACTCCATGGTCTCTGGATGGCCAAAGAGATGAACTTGAGCCAGGTAAGATGCTTGGGAGACTCAAACCTTGTGGCTCAACAGGTGTCAGGAAAGTGGGACTCTAAAGATCCCCTTATGGCAGCTTACCGTCGTGAAGTCGATGCTATGGCTGGACATTTCAAGGGTTATGTGGTGGAACACATTGATCGAAGGAAGAATGAGGCGGCTGATGCCTTAAGCCGGCTGGGATCTCAGCGTAAGCCGGTGCTGCCTAACACCTTTCTTGATGTTTTGAATAATCCTTCTGTTAAGTTACCTACAGAGGAAGATCTGGCAATACCAGACCCAGAGGCACAGCTAGTGGCGGCTCTCCACGTTATCCGGGATTGGACAATGCCTTATTTGGCTTACATGACCCAGGGAGAGTTGCCTGAAGATGAGACCTTGGCAAGACAAATCACCCGGCGGTCCAAGTCCATGACAATTGTCAATGGCGAGTTACATCATTGCAGCGTCACTAGAGTGTTTCAACGTTGCGTGTCACCTACAGAGGGTCAGGAGATCCTTCGTGAGATTCATGAAGGCGATTGTGGTCATCACGCCGGCTCAAAATCTCTTGTGGCCAAAGCTTTCCATCATGGGTTTTATTGGCTGACGGCTCATGCTGATGCAGAAGACCTGGTCAGTAAATGTGATGGATGTCAGAAATTCTCACGACGAGCCCATGTGCCGGCTCAAGAATTGAGGACGATTCCAATTACTTGGCCATTTGCAGTCTGGGGGCTTGATATCGTCGGGCCTTTCAAAAGGTCTAAGGATAAAAAGATGCACCTCTTGGTGGCGGTTGACAAGTTCACAAAGTGGGTGGAGGCGGAGCCAGTCAGTAAGTGTGATGCAGCCACGGCGGTCCAGTTTATGAAAAAGGTGATTTTTCGCTTTGGTTTTCCACACATCATTATAACTGATAATGACACTAACCTCTCCAGAGGAGCTATGGAAGAGTTCTGTCAACGAGAGCATATCTGGCTTGACGTTTCAGCTGTGGCTCACCCTCAATCCAATGGTCAAGCAGAATGAGCTAATCAAGAAATGTTGAGGGGTATCAAGCCCTGGCTCTTGGTCCCCTTGCAGCGGACGCCAGGTTGTTGGGTGGAGGAGTTACCTTCTGTACTTTGGAGCATCAATACTACACCTAACAGATCTACGGGTTACACGCATTTCTTTATGGTGTATGGAGCAGAGGCGGTCCTGCCAAGTGACATCCTTCATGACTCACCCCGTGTGGTGGCTTATGTTGAGGAAGACAATGAAAAAGCTCGGCAAGACGCACTTGACCTGTTGGATGAAGAGCAAGACTTGGCAATAGCCCGCTCGACGATTTACCAGCAAGACCTGTGCCGCTACCACAGCCGCTGGGTTAGGTCCAGAACCTTTCAGGAAGGCGACTTAGTGCTCCGACTCATCCAGGATCAATCTGACATGCACAAGCTATTCCCTCCTTGGGAAGGACCCTTTGTGGTCAGCAAGAATCTGAATAATGGATCATACTACCTTATCGACGTTCGGGAACACAAAGACTCACGTAAGTCGGAGGAGGACACCCGTCGGCTGTGGAATATCGCTCATCTTCGGCCTTATTATACTTGAGCCATCGGCTCTAATGTGTATATACTTATACTATGTATATTACATAAAGCAATAAAGCAAGACCTCTGTCCTTTTTTCCACTCCCAAAAAAGGTTTATGTGTTTTCTTTGTCAGGTGGTGGAGATAACCAAGGAGAAGCGGATCATATCTGAAGAAGAATTGGGCCCGATGTCTTGAGGTTTTAAGTCAAAGAAGTGCAAAACGTCTCTAAAGAATTTTGAACTGGGAGGAGCAAATCCCCGGCTCATGTGATCGGTAAAAATGATCACCTCCCCTTCCTTGGGTTGAGGTTTCTCTTCAGACGGGTCAGGAGCATGATAAGACATGACATCCTTCTTGGGCAGATGGCCAGACTTTACAAACTCGGACAGTTTGCTCTCTGTAACAATGGATGGGACCTAGTTGCAGGTAACCGGAGGTTTAACAGCTTTGGGTGCCATTGGGTAAATTGAAGCCTACAACAAGATAAAGGAAATTTTTCCGGTTTATTATAACCCGGAGAATAAACATTATTGGGTTATTTAAGATGGAGGCTTAAGAAGGGGCCTAATGACATACAGGTAACTATGTGATAATGTTTAACAGCTGGAGGTATTAAAGATGATTAAGGTTTTCTTAAGTCGCCAAAGGCAAGCGGTGCTGACAGCCGGTATTATCTTAAACCGGTTACACGGACTACTATGGCTGAAACAGAGTCAACAGACACAGTTTTTGGCTAAGTGTGGAGCAAACAGGTTTCACAAGTTGCAATTATTATTTTGGATCAAACGATGCTCTGGAAAGGAAAAATTTCTAGACCTAAAACAGTACAGGGAAGTTCATATACTCAAGGAGGGCTTCCAAAGCAAGGAAATGAGATCTGTTTTCATACAGAATAAGCACACAACATCCTCCGCGGCAGTTCTATGTGGTTTTTACGATCTGAACAAGGTATTAGAGGTAAGAACTAATGGAGG
The DNA here is from genome assembly GCF_018294505.1 of Triticum aestivum. Classification (NCBI taxonomy): domain Eukaryota; kingdom Viridiplantae; phylum Streptophyta; class Magnoliopsida; order Poales; family Poaceae; genus Triticum; species Triticum aestivum. The sequence continues at coordinate 488,348,885 of NC_057806.1, forward strand.
TTGCGCCAGGCGGCGATGAACGTCGACGAACTCAAGACAATACTAATGCAGATCTGAGAAAGGGGGGAAAGAGAACTCACCGATGTGGAAGAACTGCGGAGGGTTGTCGTTGTTCTCTGGTCAAAAAACAGGGTGATGCAGCGGCCTGAGTCGGTGAAGACGAGGTTTCCGACGGTGGCGGCGGCGGAGCTCGAGCGGCAGAAGAGGGAGTGTGAGGAAGAAGACGACCGGAGGAAATGAAAAAGACCTAGGTCGCGCCTATTTATAAGGAGGACCGACTGAGACGGCGCGAGAAACGAGGAGACCAAGACATCATTATCCAGCGGCCCCGACGCCTCGATTTTTGGGAGGGTCAGTAAAGGCAAAGATCCGTTGAAGATATGATGAATTAAATATAAGTTTTTATTGAATATGACGTCACGATGATTTAACCCGGAGCCATAGGATGATGTCATGACAGGTTACAATTTTCACGCAAGACAGAAGACTAAAGGCCAGTTCATAAGATTTTCAAAGATTGACATGAACCGGTTCAAATCAATCTAGGGCCTAATGTTGGGGATATGACTATTTGTGTAAGCCATCCAGGAGGGGCCGGGTTACGCAAATAGAGGTTCATCAGAAGCCCAAGACCAAGGCATGAAGATGGCGGTTCACTAAAAGGCTTAAAGGCCCACAGGCAACTCTGAGGCCCGTAAAGATAAACCGCCGTGCTGGTATAACTTGTACTGTAAGGTAGAAGTAACTAGTCGCCGAGCCAGACACTGTTTATGAGCCGGCCGGGACTCTGTAGGTCGCAGGGCGTCAACCCGTGTATATAAGGGGACGACCCGCCAGCGGCTTAGGGCGAAAAACAACCGATCGAGAGCCAGGCATAGCGTATCTCGCTCCCTGGTTATCGAAACCTCAAGCAATTCCAACCCAACTAGACGTAGGCCTTCCTTCACCGTAAGGGGCTGAACTAGTATAAACCTTGCGTGTCCTTGTCCCGATTAACCCCTTTAAGCTTCCTAGTTGCGATGGCTCCACGACTAAGTCCTTGCAAAAGGACATCTGTCGTGACAATTCCACGACAATTTCCTTAGACCATGAGATTGTGCAACTCCCGGATACCGTAGGAGTGCTTTGGCTGTGCCAAACGTCACAACGTAACTGGGTGACTATAAAGGTACACTACAAGTATCTCCGAAAGTGTCTGTTGGGTTAGCATGAATCGAGACTGGGATTTGTCACTCTGTATGATGGAGAGGTATCTCTGGGCCCACGCGGTAATGCATCATCATAATGAGCTCAATGTGACCAAGTGGTTGATCATGGGATCATGCATTACGGTACGAGTAAAGTGACTTGCCGGTAACGAGATTGAACGAGGTATTGGGATACCGACGATCGAGTCTCAGGCAAGTAACGTACCGATTGACAAAGGGAATTGTATATGAGATCATCGAGGAGCATGTGGGAGCCAACATGGGTATCCAGATCCTGCTGTTGGTTATTGACCAGAGAGTCGTCTCGGTCATGTCTGCGTGTCTCCTGAACCCGTAGGGTCTACACACTTAAGGTTCAGTGACACTAGGGTTGTTGAGATATTAGCATACGGTAACCCAAAAGTTGTTCGGATTCCCGAATGAGATCTTGGACTTCACGAGGAGTTTCGGAATGGTCCGGAGGTGAAGATTTATATATAGGAAGTCAAGTTTCGGCCATCGGGAAGGTTTCTGGGGTAATCGGTATTGTACCGGGACCACCGGAAGGGTCCCGGGGGTCCACCGGGTGGGGCCACCTATCCCGGAGGGCCCCATGGGCTGAAGTGGGATGGGAACCAGCCCCTAGTGGGCTGGTGCGCCCCCCATGGGCCTCCCCTGCGCCTAGGGTTGGAAACCCTAGGGGTGGGGGCGCCCCACTTGGCTTGGGGGGCACTCCACCCCCTTGGCCGCCGCCCCCCTTGGAGATTCAATCTCCTAGGGCCGGCGCCCCCCCTAGGGGTCCTATATATAGTGGGGGGAGGGAGGGAAGCCGCACCCTAGCCCCTGGCGCCTCCCTCTCCCTCCCGTGACACTCCTCCCTCTCCCTGAGCTTGGCGAAGCCCTGCCGAGATCACCGTTGCTTCCACCACCACGTCGTCATGCTGCTAGATCTTCATCAACCTCTCCTTCCCCCTTGCTGGATCAAGTTGGAGGAGACGTCTTCCCAACCTTACGTGTGTTGAACGCTGAGGTGCCGTCCGTTCGGCGCTAGGTCATCGGTGATTTGGATCACGACGAGTACGACCCCATCAACCCCGTTCTCTTGAATGCTTCCGCGCGCCATCTACAAGGGTATGCAGATGCACTCCTCTCTCCCTCGTTGCTAGATGACTCCATAGATTGATCTTGGTGATGCGTAGAAAATTTTAAAATTCTGCTACGTTCCCCAACATATAAACTATTTTACAAGCCATAGATTCATCAAAATAAGTAAACAACACTTGAAAAACAGAATCTCTCAAAAACAGAACAGTCTGTAGTAATATGGATCAAACGTATACTTCTGGAACTCATAAAATTCCCAAATAAATTGCCGGACCTGAGGAATTTACCTATTAATCATCTTCAAAAAGAATTAACTAAATAGCACTCTCCAAATAAAAATGGCAGCAATTCTCGTGAGCGCTAAAGTTTCTGTTTTTACAGCATGATCAACAAGACTTTCCCCAAGTCTTCCCAAAGGTTCTACTTGGCACAAACACTAATTAAAACACATAAAACCACATCTAAACAGAGGCTAGATTAATTATTTATTGCTAAACAGGAACAAAAATTAAGGAACAAAAATAAAATTGGGTTGCCTCCCAACAAGCGCTATCGTTTAACGCCCCTAGCTAGGCACGATGATTTTCAATGATGCTCACATAAAGGATAAGAACTGAAACATAAAGAGAGCATCATGAAGAGTATGACTAGCACATTTAAGTCTAACCCACTTCCTATCCATAGGGATTTTGTGAGAAAACAACTTTTGGGAACAAGAATCAACTTGCATAGGAAGGTAAAACAAGCATAACTTCAAAACTTTAAGCACATAGAGAGGAAACTTGGTATTATTGCAATTCCTACAAGCATATATTCCTACCTCATAATAATTTTCAGTAGAATCATGAATGAATTCAACAATATAACTATCACACAAAGAATTATTTTCATGATCTACAAGCATAGAATTTTTATTACTCTCCACATAAGCAAATTTCTTCTCATGAATAGTAGTGGGAGAAAACTCAACAAAGTAACAATCATGGGATTGAAAATTGAAATCAAGATGACAAGTTTCATTGTTATTATTATTCTTTAAAGCATACATGTCATCACAATAATAACCATAGATAGGAGGCATGCTTTCATCATAATAAATTTGCTCATCAAAACTTGGGGGACAAAAAATATCATCTTCATCAAACATAACTTCCCCAAGCTTGTGGCTTTGCATATCATTAGCATCATGGATATTAAAGGAATTCATACTAACAACATTGCAATCATGCTCATCATTCAAATATTTAGTGCCAAACATTTTACGGATTTCTTCTTCTAGCACTTGAGCACAATTATCCTTTCCATCATACTCACGAAAGATATTAAAAAGGTGAAGCGTATGAGACAAACTCAATTCCGTTTTTAAATAGTTTTCTTTTATAAACTAAACTAGTGATAAAACAAGAAACTAGAAGACTCGATTGCAAGATCTAAAGATATACCTTCAAGCACTCACCTGCCCGGCAACGGCGCCAGAAAAGAGCTTGATGCTACTACACAACCTTCTTCTTGTAGATGTTGTTGGGCCTCCAAGTGCAGAGGTTTGTAGGACAGTAGCAAATTTCCCTCAAGTGGATGACCTAAGGTTTATCAATCCGTGGGAGGCGTAGGATGAAGATGGTCTCTCTCAAGCAACCCTGCAACCAAATAACAAAGAGTCTCTTGTGTCCCCAACACACCCAATACAATGGTAAATTGTATAGGTGCACTAGTTCGGCGAAGAGATGGTGATACAAGTGGTATATGGATGGTAGATAATAGTTTTTGTAATCTGAAATTATAAAAACAGCAAGGTAACAAGTGATAAAAGTGAGCGTAAACGGTATTGCAATGATAGGAAACAAGGCCTAGGGATCATGGGCGGAACCCGCAAGTTGATCACAAAAACATACATCAAGTGAATAATGTGGTATCCCATTGTCACCACAAATTTCACTCATCAATGTCGTCGCCTCTAGTTATCATGTGTCCTGACATTGTCGTCTGCTTTCACATGTTTCCTCATCTATGGGACCTACTACTTCTCTACATCAACATCACCTCTATGAGACCCCCCTGATGTCTACTACACAACCTTCTTCTTGTACACATTGTTGGGCCTCCAAGTGCAGAGGTTTGTAGGACAGTAGCAAATTTCCCTCAAGTGGATGACCTAAGGTTTATCAATCCGTGGGAGGCGTAGGATGAAGATGGTCTCTCTCAAACAACCCTGCAACCAAATAGCAAAGAGTCTCTTGTGTCCCCAACACGGCCAATACAATGGTAAATTGTATAGGTGCACTACTTCGGCGAAGAGATGGTGATACAAGTGGTATATAGATGGTAGATAATAGTTTTTGTAATCTGAAATTATAAAAACAGCAAGGTAACAAGTGATAAAAGTGAGCGTAAATGGTATTGCAATGATAGGAAACAAGGCCTAGGGTTCATACTTTCACTAGTGCAAGTTCCCTCAACAATCATAACATAATTGGATCACATAACTATCCCTCAACATGCAACAAAGAGTCAATCCAAAGTCACTAATAGCGGAAAACGAACGAAGATATTATGGTAGGGTACGAAACCACCTCAAAGTTATTCTTTCCAATCAATCCGTTGGGCTATTCCTATAAGTGTCACAAACAGCCCTAGAGTTCGTACTAGAATAACACCTTAAGACACAAATCAACCAAAACCCTAATGTCACCTAGATACTCCAATGTGACCTCAAGTATCCATGGGTATGATTATATGATATGCGTCACACAATCTCAGATTCATCTATTCAACCAACACATAGAATCTCAAAGAGTGCCCCAAAGTTTCTACCAGAGAATCACGACGAAAACGTGTGCCAACCCCTATGCATAGGTTCATGGGCGGAACCCGCAAGTTGATCACCAAAACATACATCAAGTGAATCACGTGGTATCCCATTGTCACCATAGATACGCACGGCAAGACATACATCAAGTGTTCTCAAATCTTTAAAGACTCGATCCTATAAGATAACTTCAAAGGGGAAACTCAATCCATTACAAGAGAGTAGAGGGGGAGGAGAAACATAAGATCTAACTATAATAGCAATGCTCGCGATACATCAAGATCGTGCCAAATCAAGAACATGAGAGAGAGAGAGAGAGATCAAACACATAGCTACTGGTACATACCCTCAGCCCCGAGGGAGAACTAAACCCTCCTTGTCATGGAGAGCGCCGGGATGATGAAGATGGCCACCGGAGAGGGATTCCCCCCTCCAGCAAGGTGCCGAAACAGGTCTAGATTGGTTTTCGGTGGCTACGGAGGCTTCTGGCGGCGGAACTCCTGATCTATTGTGCTCTCTGATGTTTTTAGGGTATATGGAGATATATAGGCGGAAGAAGTATGTCAGGGGGGCCACGAGGGGCCCACGAGGGTGGAGGGCGCACCCTAGGGGGGTGAGCGCGCCCCCTACCTCGTGGCTCCCTTGTTTCTTTCCTGACGTGCACTCCAAGTCTTCTGGGCTTCTTCTGATCCAGAAATAAGTTCCGTGAAGTTTCAGGTCAATTGGACTCCGTTTGATTTTCCTTTTCTGCGATACTCTAAACAAGGTAAAAATAGAAACTGGCGCTGGGCTCTAGGTTAATAGGTTAGTCCCAAAAATCATATAAAATAGCATATAAATGCATATAAAACATCCAAGGTTGATAATATAATAGCATGGAACAATCAAAAATTATAGATACGTTGGAGACGTATCAGCATCCCCAAGCTTAATTCCTGCTCGTCCTCGAGTAGGTAAATGATAAAAACAGAATTTTTGATGTGGAATGCTACCTAACATATTCATCATGTATTTCTCTTTATTGTAGCAAGAATATTCAGATCCATAAGATTCAAGACAAAAGTTTTATATTGACATAAAAATAATAATACTTCAAGCATACTAACTAAGAAATCATGTCTTCTCAAAATAACATGGCCAAAGAAAGCTATCCCTACAAAATCATATAGTCTGGCTATGCTCCATCTTCACCACATAAAATATTTAAATCATGCACAACCCCGATGACAAACCAAGCAATTGTTTCATACTTTTGATGTTCTCAAACCTTTTCAATCTTCACGCAATATATGAGCGTGAGCCATGGATATAGCACTATAGGTGGAATAGAATGGTGGTTGTGGAGAAGACAAAAAGGATAAGATTGTCTCACATCAACTAGGCGTATCAATGGGCTATGGAGATGCCCATCAAAAGATATCAATGTGAGTGAGTAGGGATTGCCATGCAACGGTTGCACTAGATCTATAAGTATATGAAAGCTCAACAAAAGGACTAAGTGTGTGTGCATCCAACTCGCTTGCTCACGAAGACCTAGGGAAATTTTGAGGAAGCCCATCATTGGAATATACAAGCCAAGTTCTATAATGTAAAATTCCCACTAGTATATGAAAGTGACAACATAGGAGACTCTCTATCATGAAGATTATGGTGCTACTTTGAAGCACAAGTGTGGTAAAAGGATAGTAGCATTGCCCTTCTCTCCTTTTCTCTTATTTTTTATTTGGGCCTTCTCTTCTTTTTTATGGCCTCTTTTCTCTTTTTTATTTGGGCTTCTTTGGCCTCTTTTATTTATTTATTTTCGTCCGTGTCAGGACCCCGATTCCAAGTCACATCGATCTAGCCGGTAACACCTCATATCACTTTGCGGCCTCACGCACGGTATCCCATGGGTGTCGCCTTACCATGGCCCGGGACCGTTTGCGCCTTTTGGCTCACGTATATGATAGTGTCGCTAGCATCCATATGACAGAGAACCCGGGCCGACATGGCTAGTCGTGAACCCAAAGCGGCACAGACCTATGGAGACAGGCATACATGAATCACATCGAACATGTCGATCATCAGCGAGTGATTCCGGGCTGTAGCACTGGGCTAACAGGACTCCGGGGAACCCGGGCTGTAGCAGGCTAGGCAGGACTCCGGATATCACGGCGTGACATTTCCCCGAAGGGACAGACATAGGAACGAAGTGAAACACATGCCGGCCAGTCAAGTGTCCTGAGCAGTAGTGCTAGGCTAGCAGGACTCCAATGAACCGGGCTGTAGCGGACTACTATGGCTCGAGGAACACTAGACTACATTTCCCCATAAGAAGGGCTGCCAAGGATAAACAACTAGATTGTCGGATCCCACTCATACCAATCATTTCAATCATACACACAATATGCCCGATATGAGTACATACAACATGGCATCACAACAAAACTCTACAACTCAAGTACTTTATTTAAAGGCTCCAGAGAGCCATACATAACAAGTTCATACAGATAGGGGTCACATGACCCGACACTCAAGTCATACAATCATACAAGCACATGCGGAAGCAACTAGTCTGAGTACAGACTCTAGAAAGAAAGAAGGCTTCTCGAAGCCTGTCTATCTACATAGGGCCCTCCATGGCCAGGATCACCACCTGGGTGGCTAGTCACTCGTCGACGTCAAGGTCTACGTAGAACCCATCGGAGGGGGCGGTGTTGTCGTCTGAAAACAGTAATTAAGCAAACATGAGTACAAAGGTACTCAGCAAGTCTTACATCAGAACCTACTAAACATGCTTATTCTCAAGAAGGTGGTGGGGTTAATGCAGCAAGCCAGCTTTGACTCTTGGCTAAGCTATCCTACGGAACTCCACCAGTAAAATAGTTTTCGCACATGAGTCCACTACTCACCAACACAATACTCCACCGGGGATCCTCCCTCGTCATCCTACGAGAGGGCCATCCTCGGTACTCACACTTATCTTGAGTCTTTTAGTAGTATCCATTAACTTGTCTATGAACTGTATAGGCAACCAAGTAGTCCTTTACCGCGGACGCGGCTATTCGAATAGTTTTATACCCTGCAAGGTGTACTTCTTCATACACGCTTTCACCACTTACCGCCATTTACACGACATGTACTCGGCAACCTTCAAGCGGAAGCCCAGCGAGGGTGTCGGCCACGGCCTACCTAACACTTAAGTCTCTAGTCCAGGATTATCGCCTATCCAGGTTCCATCCGCAGGGAGTCCGGCCGAGGTTTCCACATACGGCCCCGAACGATGTGAACAGGGTCCCGAGACGCCTAACAGGCGCCCGGCATACCTGGCCACGGTGTATCTACCGCAACATAGCCCACCCCTAGGGTCAGCGCTACACACGGCCGCCAACACATAACCTACAAACACCAGAAACTATTTGCAACTCCTGGACAGAGTACTAGGGTGATTAAGAAGCCGAGAGGGTCCATTGGTTTCGGGCCCAATGTACGGTAGTAACTGCATCTTAAATCACACATACAGATCTCAGTTCTTATGGACGGCCTCAATGAAACAACCCACCATGTACTCCTACATGGCCTCTCATCGATACCTTTACCAAAACATGTTCAACACATCCCTCATATTACCGACATAAACATTTCACTCTAGCCCATCACCCAGATGAACCAGACCTGACACAACTCTAAGCATAGCAGGCATAGCAAGGTAGGAATCACATACATGGCTCAATCAACTCCTACACATGCTAGTGGGTTTCATCTAGTTACTGTGGCAATGACAGGTCATGCAGAGGATAAGGGTTCAACTACCGTAACACACAGCAGTTTGAATCGCGTTGTCTTAATGCAGTAGACAAGAGCAGAAGCGAGAACATGGGTATGTATCGAAATGATCAATGGTTGCTTGCCTGATGGAGTGGTAGTGGGATACTGCCCTTCAGTTGGATACTCGTGAATATCCTCGGAGGCAGAACCTACCATGAAGAACACATCGGAACACAATCAACACATGACGATATGCAACAATATGATGCATGCTATGACATGGCAATATGAATGTGTCTTGGCCTAATGCAAGTTATAATAGAAAGGAATGAACTCATTTGAATCAAAGATTCAAATATTAGCTCATTAAACATGGCCTTAATAGTGCATTTCCTTATTCTGCTTAAACAGCAAGGTAAACTTGTTTTGTCATGCATGAAACCATTATAGATGGATAGATTGAATTTTTCTTATCATTTTCATATATAAATCTTTGCATTTGGAGCTATGGTTGATTTTCTATGATTTTTAGAAGTTTTGACTATTTTCTGGAATTTCCTGTATAAGAATAATTCCAGTAATTTAATTACTGCGTCAGCATTACGTCAGGGTGACGTCAGTGGTCAACGGGGACGTCCAGGTCAAACCTGACTAGTGGGTCCCGCATGTCAGTAGTTAATTAAGCTAATTATTTTTAGTTAAAACTAATCTGATTTAGTTAACAGAGGGGCCCACTTGTCATTGACTCAGGGGAGTCAAACTAGGGTCAAACCCCAGGTCGGCGGGGCTAATCCCGCCGGCGTTGAGCCGCCGGCGAGGCCGAGACGGCGGAGGGCTTCAGATTTGGTCCCCTGGTGATCAAATCGACGGTGGAGACGTGCTACGCGTAGCTGGGGCTCGCGCGCGTCTAGTGGGGCAAGTGGGAGGAGCTAGGGTGGAGCGAGCTCGCCAGAATCGAGCTCGTGGCGGCGGCCGGAGTTCGGGCGGGGTTGGTTTCGAGGCTACGGTGCACTGGAGAAGGAGTTGGTGGTGGCTACGGGTTCCTGGTGCTGCGCTGAGCTCAACGGTGGGCTTGGCTTCGAGCCACTGTGGCTCTGGCCACGACGGCGCCATGGCCGGCGGCGGGGAGCTCTTGGGTGCGGTGGAGGTGGCGGCTACAGGGGCCAAACGAGCATGGGAGCTAGGGAAAAAGGAAGAGGAGCTCACAGCAGGGTTGGAGAGGGGGTCAGCGAGCTCGGGGAGGTCCTGGCGGCGGCGAATCGGCCGGAGATGGCTCGGGTGCCTGAGGTTGAAGACGAGGGCGAAGATGGCGTTCGGCGGCGGTTGGAGTCACGTGGATCGGCGGGGAGGTGCAGGGCGACGAGGCGGAGCTATTGGGGTCGTCGGAGGGGCGAGCGGGTGGCTCTGGTGGCAACTATGGCGATCGGCGGCGAGGTTCGCGCTCGGCCATCACGGGGGAGAGTGAGAGAGACGAGGGGGAGAGTGCGAGAGGATGAGAGGGGGACGTGGGGGTCGCGTGGCATCCCTGGACGTCTCCGAGGCGTCGGCGGAAGTAGGAGGTGGCCGGCGTGTGGCCGCGGGCGCCGGCCACGCGCTCCGCGTCCTTCTGGCGGGAGGAGGACGACGACTGGCAGCCAGTCGGCTGGGCCGAGCCAGGTGGGCTGGGCCAGCACAGGTAAGGCCCAGGTGGCTTCCCTCTCTCTCTTTTTTTCTAATTTGTTTATGTTTTTCTATTTAACTGCAACTGTTGGGCTTTAATTAAAATACTAAAAAGTTTTCCAAAAATTCTGAAAATAATTATGGGCTCTGTTTAGATTATTTCCAACAGCAAACATTTATTTCCAGAATTATTTGAGCATTTAAATTATTTTATAGCATTTAAATGCCCAAATTCAAATACTTATGGTTTAATTCAATGACCTTCTGTTGATCTAGAAAATTGTGCACCAATTTTGCCAGAGGTTCTAACCCAAGACAAAGAGGGTGAACTTTTTAGAAGGGCATTTCAGGTTCATTGAAAATAATTTTAGTAAACCCTAGTTGTTTCCAGGGGGGTGTTGGGGGTTTCTGCCTTCCCCATTTCAAATTTAAGAGGAATTTAAACATGATGCACACTCTAATGCTTGAACTAGCTAGGGTGTGACAACTCACCCCCACTCAAAAGAATCTTGTCCCGAGATTTAGGATCCTCCGGGAAGAAGGTGGGGTACTAGAGTCGAAGACGATCCTCCCTTTCCCAAGTGGCTTCTTTCTCGGAATGGTGTGACCATTGAACCTTGAGAAACTTGATATTATGACGTCGAGTGGTACGCTCGGCTTGATCAAGGATACGAACGGGATATTCCCGATATGAGAGGTTATCTTGTAGATCAAGCGTTTCGTGGTCCACTCCACGGATGGGATCCGCGAAGCAACGCCTGAGTTGAGAAACGTGGAAGACATCATGAACTCTGGAAAGATGCGGAGGTAGTTCCAATTGGTAGGCAACTTCTCCTCGTTTGGCAAGAATGCGAAAGGGTCCAATGTAACGAGGAGCCAATTTGCCTTTGATACCGAAACGATGGGTTCCCTTTAACGGGGTAACCCGAACGTAAGCCTTCTCGTCGACTTCATAAGTCATAGGCTTATGTTTACGATCATATTGACTCTTTTGACGAGATTGGGCTGTTTTCAATTTCTCACGAATAACGCGAACCTGCTCTTCTGCTTCCTGAATCATATCCGGGCCAAAGAGTTGTCTTTCCCCGGTTTCTGACCAGTTAAGAGGCGTTCGACATTTTCGTCCATAGAGAACTTCGAAAGGAGCCTTGCCCAAGCTGGCTTGATAACTATTGTTATAAGCAAACTCCGCGAATGGGAGGCAATTCTCCCAACCCATTCCGAACGAGATGACAGAGGCTCGGAGCATATCTTCCAGAATTTGATTGACTCGCTCTACTTGACCACTTGATTGAGGATGGAAGGCGGTACTAAAAGAGAGACGAGTTCCCATAGCATTTTGGAAACTTTCCCAAAATCGAGAGGTGAAGAGACTCCCACGGTCTGAATTAATTTCCAATGGAACACCATGAAGAGACACTATTCGGGAGATGTATAAATCGGCTAGCTGGCTAGCGGTGATACTCTCACGAACAGGTAGAAAGTGGGCTACTTTGGAAAGTCGGTCGATCACGATGAAGATGGCATTATTCTCTCTCTTGGTCCTGGGAAACCCAGTGATGAAATCCATACTGATTTTATCCCATTTCCATTCAGGAATAGCCAAAGGTTGAAGGGTGCCAGCAGGCCGTTGATGCTCTGCTTTAACACGACGACAAACGTCGCAATTAGCAATGTAATGAGCGATTTCCCTCTTCATCCTAGTCCACCAAAACCTCTGGCGTAGGTCTTGATACATTTTGGTACTACCGGGATGAATGGTGAGAGGGGATTCATGAGCTTCCTTAAGGATCAGCCGCCTCAGGTTTCGTGCCTTTGGAACCACTAGGCGATTTCCAAAGTATACGACACCTTGATCATCAATGGAGAAACAATTCACGACTCCTTTCTTAATGTTTCTCTTAATACGGGAGATTCCCGGATCTACCTTCTGTGCCTTGATGATCTGATCCGTAAGGGTAGGTTTCGCCACCAGGGTGGATAGGAATCCTCGAGGAACAATGTGAAGATTAAGCTTACGAAATTCCTCATGGAGAAGTGGTTGACTTTGTTGTAACATCAGGTTGTTACAATAGGACTTACGGCTTAGCGCATCAGCCATGACATTGGCTTTGCCCGGGGTGTAAGTTATTCCTAAGTCGTAATCCGAGATCAACTCAACCCAACGTCTTTGCCTGAGATTCAAATCTGGTTGGGTGAAGATATATTTCAAACTTTGGTGATCGGTGAAGATCTCGCAACGATTACCGAGAAGGTAATGTCGCCAAGTTTTAAGTGCATGGACTACAGCTGCAAGCTCTAGATCATGTGTGGGATAATTTTCCTCATGTGGGTGTAATTGCCGTGAAGCATAGGCAATTACCTGACGATCTTGCATGAGTATGCAACCTAGTCCTTGTCGCGAGGCGTCGCAATAGATAATAAAGTCCTTGGAGAAATCTGGTGGTACCAGTACGGGAGCAGATGTCAGGCGTCTTTTCAGTTCCTGAAAACTGAACTCGCACTGTGGAGTCCACTCGAACTTTTTATCTTTCTTGAGGAGTTCAGTCAGAGGTTTAGCAACCTTGGAGAAATTCTCGACGAAGCGGCGGCAATAGCTCGCTAAGCCAAGGAAGCTCCGAACTTGCTTAACCGTCTCAGGTGGAGTCCAATCAAGGACGGCTTGAACTCGCTCGGGATTGACAGCAATACCCTTACCAGAGATTACATGGCCTAGATAGGTCACTTCTGGCAACCAAAATTCACACTTGGAGAATTTGGCGTAAAGGCGATGCTCTCGAAGTTTCATCAATACCAGCCTTAGATGTTCGGCATGTTCCTCTTCATTCTTGGAGTAGATGAGTATGTCATCGAGGTATACTACGACAAATTTGTCCAAGTACTCCATGAAAACCGAGTTCATTAACCGGGAGAAGGTGGCTGGGGCATTGGTTAAACCGAAGGACATCACGGTGTACTCGTATTGGCCATAACGAGTAACAAAGGCCGTTTTGGGAATGTCCCCGTTTCTGATTTTGATTTGATGGTAGCCCAACCTCAAATCCATCTTGGAAAAGACTGAGGATCCAGCGAGCTGATCATACAGATCGTTGATCCTGGGAAGCGGATATTTGTTCTTGATGGTGACCAAGTTGACAGGTCGGTAATCCACAACCATTCGATCCGTTCCATCCTTCTTCTTAACGAAGAGGACGGGGCAAGCCCAAGGAGAGGAACTAGGACGGATGAAACCCTTTTTCAAGGACTCATCGAGTTGGTTCTTAAGCTCGGCTAGTTCTAAGGGTGCCATCTTGTAGGGTCTTCTAGAAATTGGAACGGTTCCTGGAACAAGGTCTATCACAAACTCGACATCCCTGTCAGGTGGAACACCTGGCAGTTCTTCTGGAAAGACATCCGGAAAGTCTCGGACTACCGGAACATCCTCAAGGTCTGGAAGGGGGTTGGCATTTAAGGAGTAAAGCTGGCGCTTGGCCACTCGAGTTAAGACATTGACTGTCTTGCCCGATGGGTGAGTAAGTTGAACGGTTCTAGTGGCACAATCGATCTTAGCATAATGAGCTGACATCCAGTCCATACCCAAGATGATGTTTATGTCCGAGGACTTGAGAGCTATTAAGGATGCAAGGAAGACAAGTCTATCGACAAGGATTTCGTTCCCATGGCTTACTCTAGAAGTTTGCCATCTAGAGCCAGGAGTTTGAATTTCCATGGTAGAGGGCATGTCACAGAATGTCGTGTTGTGCAATCGAGCATAGTTCTCGGATATGAATGAATGAGATGCTCCAGTATCGAAAAGAACAGATGCCGGATGGCAGTTAACAAGGAGCGTACCAAGAACAACGTTGGGATCCTCATGAGCCTCCTCGGCTGAAACATAGTTGACATGGCCACGGGCAGTGGTGACCAGCTTGGCGTAGAATGTCTTTCCCGCGGGCTTACCACGGCCAACGGACTTTCCAGTCTGAATGGGGTTGTTGTTCTGGGGACACTCTCGACTATAGTGACCCGGCTCTCCACACTTAAAGCATGTCACCATATTGGGGCGTGGAGCAGCATTAGCAGCGGGGCCACCATAGGGCTTGGGCGGTGCAAAGTGCTGGTTGGGACGAGGCGCCTCAAAGGATGGCCTCGGAATGAACCTGGGTGGCAGTGCTGTGCTTGGAATCCACACCTGGCGCTTCTGAGTTCCAGAGCCGGATGAAGAGCCAAAGTCACGGGAATGCTTGCGTGAAGCGTCATAATCAGTCTGGCCCGTCTCAGCACTGATGGCTTTATTGACCAACTTCTGAAAGGAGGTGCACTCGTGCAGACGAAGATCGCGGCGAAGCTCATGGCTAAGTCCCTTAAGGAACCTTGCCTGCTTCTTAGCGTCAGTAGATACCTCTTCAGGAGCATAGCGTGCCAGATTTCCAAATTCACGACTATATGCATCCACAGTCAGTCTTCCCTGGGTGAAATTGCAGAACTCCTCCCTCTTGCGATCCATGAGACCTTCCGGAATGTGATGCTCACGGAAAGCCTCACTGAATTCAGCCCAAGTAGTGATTTGGCCGACCGGGCGCATAGCTTCGAAGTTTTCCCACCAAAGGCTAGCAGGGCCTTCGAGGTGATAGGCAGCATAGGTAACCTTGTCGGCTTCGGCTACGTTGGCAGAACGTAGCTTGTGGGTAATGCTGCGAAGCCAGTCATCTGTGCCGAGGGGTTCGACGGAATGGTTAAACTTTGGTGGGTACAGCTTGATAAAGTCATTGATCGACACCAAGTCATTTCGCGGGTGGCGTGCAGTGTTCTGCTCAATCCGCTCTAGCAGGCGGTTAGTCTCACGCTTGTTTCTTTCCGCCTCCAGCATTACTTCGGCCAGAGAAGGCGGGTGAGGCAGATTTTCACCCCTAGCTGCACTGGCTTCCCCCTGCTCCGAGGCAGCAGGGTTGCTGCGGGTGTTGACCATCCTAGGAGAAAACAAGACAATGGTTTAGATAAGGATGGCTCAAACTTAGCAAGGAAGTGCAGTATGTAATGGATAACACGGAATGCAGAGATGTTCATCCGTATGTCATGGTAATATAAAACTGCCATATATATCCAACGGTCATACACATCATACATAGTTTAGTACAAGCCCAGGCTACAGTACAACTATGATGAAAGACGTTACATCTCATCGGAGGCATTCCAAGCTCCTATACATTATTTGTCTACACCTCCGAAATTGACTACACACTAAGTCGTATTCCACAAGTCACGCAGGACAGTGGAGATACAACTACTACAATACTAGTGGTACTACTACTAACTCAGACAGCTCCGTAGTAGTCCTCATAGAAGTCACCTCCATAGCCTGGAAATTCAACGTGACCATCCGGGAACAGACGGTCCTGAGGAGCCTGTGGACCATAGGGGCTAGGATGAGGTCTTGGACCAACAAACGGTGGCCTGCGGGGACCACGGGGTGGGGTGATGCCTCCCACATCACGCCAATCCACCATGTCTGGCAGAGCTGATCTCACAGGATACAGATCCCTTGTATCCATACATCCAGCTTGCACCGCAGGTGCAAACCGAGTCAATGTGGCCCAATGATCAGCACGGGTATTGAAAAGCTCCAGCCTCAAGGCCCGATTCTCTCGGTCCTTATCTTCGAGCATCTCAGCAGTGGTACGAGTTAATGAGTCCTCCTGAGTGGAGTCAGCATAGATAGCCTGAAGATACCCTTGCGCTCCCGGAAGTGAAGCTGGCATGTAACGGAAGTCGGTGTTCCGAAGCAGGCCAGTCCGGACTCGCATAATGGTCATCATGGAATAGGCAGCATCCTGCACAGCCATCTCAATAGTAACCCCCAGTCCATAGGAACAGTGAAGGGGCTCGGTAGATCCAGGATAAGAAGGAAATATCCTGACGGTGCAGAAATATTGGCTTTGATTAAAGTCTCGGAATTGCTCTTCGACGGTGTATTCGGGATACCAACGGTAACCCGTCTCGATCATTACCCGGACTAACATAGCAGTATGACCGGGCACGTCGAGGCACCGGGTCAGGCGAACCACTTGGTTTTGAACACGGTTGGCCATCTGAAAGCACAACCACAATGCAAAGACATCAGAATTTCTAGGGAAAATTGGACAGCATAACAGTTGTAAATGCTCAGAAAAAGATTTGAGACATCCACAACAGTTCGCAATACCACTCAACAACATCATATCAAGGTTCTGATCCAATTAGCAACATACTAAGAATAGTAGAAACTGAACTGGGACTTGTAACAACAATCCTATAAGCTACTACGGATTAGTAACACGTGAACCTGATAGAAGAAGAGAGCCTAGTCCTTAACCCACGTTGAATGAGAAGAGAATGACTCAGATCAGAGGCATAGGGTAAAGGAGTAAAAGAGCCTTACGTTCCCTCCCACAATCAATTCCCCTACATATAACTAAAGCATTTCTAGACTCGACATCGACCAGTTTGGCTCAACGAACCTACAGGCAGTCCGGCTCTGATACCAACGCTGTCAGGACCCCGATTCCAAGTCACATCGATCTAGCCGGTAACACCTCATATCACTTTGCGGCCTCACGCACGGTATCCCACGGGTGTCGCCTTACCATGGCCCGGGACCGTTTGCGCCTTTTGGCTCACGTATATGATAGTGTCGCTAGCATCCATATGACAGAGAACCCGGGCCGACATGGCTAGTCGTGAACCCAAAGCGGCACAGACCTATGGAGACAGGCATACATGAATCACATCGAACATGTCGGTCATCAGCGAGTGATTCCGGGCTGTAGCACTGGGCTAACAGGACTCCGGGGAACCCGGGCTGTAGCAGGCTAGGCAGGACTCCGGATATCACCGCGTGACATTTCCCCGAAGGGACAGACATAGGAACGAAGTGAAACACATGCCGGCCAGTCAAGTGTCCTGAGCAGTAGTGCTGGGCTAGCAGGACTCCGGTGAACCGGGCTGTAGCGGACTACTATGGCTCGAGGAACACTAGACTACATTTCCCCATAAGAAAGGCTGCCAAGGATAAACAACTAGATTGTCGGATCCCACTCATACCAAGCATTTCAATCATACACACAATATGCCCGATATGAGTACATACAACATGGCATCACAACAAAACTCTACAACTCAAGTACTTTATTTAAAGGCTCCAGAGAGCCATACATAACAAGTTCATACAGATAGGGGTCACATGACCCGACACTCAAGTCATACAATCATACAAGCACATGCGGAAGCAACTAGTCTGAGTACAGACTCTAGAAAGAAAGAAGGCTTCTCGAAGCCTGTCTATCTACATAGGGCCCTCCATGGCCAGGATCACCACCTGGGTGGCTAGTCACTCGTCGACGTCAAGGTCTACGTAGAACCCATCGGAGGGGGCGGTGTTGTCGTCTGAAAACAGTAATTAAGCAAACATGAGTACAAAGGTACTCAGCAAGTCTTACATCAGAACCTACTAAACATGCTTATTCTCAAGAAGGTGGTGGGGTTAATGCAGCAAGCCAGCTTTGACTCTTGGCTAAGCTATCCTACGGAACTCCACCAGTAAAATAGTTTTCGCACACGAGTCTACTACTCACCAACACAATACTCCACCGGGGATCCTCCCTCGTCATCCTACGAGAGGGCCATCCTCGGTACTCACACTTATCTTGAGTCTTTTAGTAGTATCCATTAACTTGTCTATGAACTGTATAGGCAACCAAGTAGTCCTTTACCGCGGACGCGGCTATTCGAATAGTTTTATACCCTGCAGGGTGTACTTCTTCATACACACTTTCACCACTTACCGCCGTTTACACGACATGTACTCGGCAACCTTCAAGCGGAAGCCCAGCGAGGGTGTCGGCCACGGCCTACCTAACACTTAAGTCTCTAGTCCAGGGTTATCGCCTATCCAGGTTCCATCCGCAGGGAGTCCGGCCGAGGTTTCCACATACGGCCCCGAACGATGTGAACAGGGTCCCGAGACGCCTAACGGGCGCCCGGCATACCCGGCCACGGTGTATCTACCGCAACATAGCCCACCCCTAGGGTCAGCGCTACGCACGGCCGCCAACACATAACCTACAAACACCAAAAACTATTTGCAACTCCTGGACAGAGTACTAGGGTGATTAAGAAGCCGTAACACACAACAGTTTGAATCGCATTGTCTTAGTGCAGTAGACAAGAGCAGAAGCGAGAACATGGGTATGTATCGAAATGATCAATGGTTGCTTGCCTGATGGAGTGGTAGTGGGATACTGCCCTTCAGTTGGATACTCGTGAATATCCTCGGAGGCAGAACCTACCACGAAGAACAGATCGGAACACAATCAACACATGACGATATGCAACAATATGATGCATGCTATGACATGGCAATATGAATGTGTCTTGGCCTAATGCAAGTTATAATAGAAAGGAATGAACTCATTTGAATCAAAGATTCAAATATTAGCTCATTAAACATGGCCTTAATAGTGCATTTCCTTATTCTGCTTAAACACCAAGGAAAACTTGTTTTGTCATGCATGAAACCATTACAGATGGATAGATTGAATTTTTAGGATCATTTTTCATATATAAATCTTTGCATTTGGAGATATGGTTGATTTTCTATGATTTTTAGAAGTTTTGACTATTTTCTGGAATTTCCTGTATAAGAATAATTCTAGTAATTTAATTACTGCGTCAGCATTACGTCAGGGTGACGTCAGTGGTCAACAAGGACGTCGAGGTCAAACCTGACTGGTGGGTCCCGCATGTCAGTAGTTAATTAAGCTAATTATTTTTAGTTAAAACTAATCTGATTTAGTTAACAGAGGGGGCCCACTTGTCATTGACTCAGGGGAGTCAAACTGCGGTCAAACCCCTGGTCGGCGGGGCTAATCCCGCCGGCGTTGAGCCGCCGGCGAGGCCGAGACGGCGGAGGGCTTCGGATTTGGTCCCCTGGTGACCAAATCGACGGCGGAGACGTGCTACGCGTAGCTGGGGCTCGCGCGCATCTAGTGGGGCAAGTGGGAGGAGCTGGGGTGGAGCGAGCTCGCCGCAATCGAGCTCGTGGCGGCGGCCGGAGTTCGGGCGGGGTTGGTTTCGAGGCTACGGTGCACGGGAGAAGGAGTTGGTGGTGGCTACGGGTTCCTGGTGCTGCGCTGAGCTCAACGATGGGCTTGGCTTCGAGCCACTATGGCTCTGGCCACGACGGCGCCATGGCCGGCGGCGGGGAGCTCTCGGGTGCGGTGGAGGTGGCGGCTACAGGGGCCAAACGAGCATGGGAGCTAGGGAAAAAGGAAGAGGAGCTCACAACGGGGTCGGAGAGGGGGTCAGCGAGCTCGGGGAGGTCCTGGCGGCGGTGAATTGGCCGGAGATGGCTCGGGTGCCCGAGGTTGAAGACGAGGGCGAAGACGGCGTTCGGCGGCGGTTGGAGTCGCGTGGGTCGGCGGGGAGGTCTAGGGCGACGAGGCGGAGCTATTGGGCTCGTCAGAGGGGCGAGGGGGTGGCTCTGGTGGCAACTACGGCGATCGGCGGTGAGGTTCGCGCTCGGCCATCACGGGGGAGAGTGAGAGAGACGAGGGGGAGAGTGCGAGAGGTTGAGAGGGGGACGTGGGGGTCGCGTGGCATCCCTGGACGTCTCCGAGGCGTCGGCGGAAGCAGGAGGTGGCCGGCGTGTGGCCGCGGGCGCCGGCCACACGCTCCGCGTCCTTCTGGCGGGAGGAGGACGACGACTGGCAGCCAGTCGGCTGGGCTGAGCCAGGTGGGCTGGGCCACCACAGGTAAGGCCCAGGTGGCTTCCCTCTCTCTCTCTCTCTTTTTTTCCAATTTTTTTATGTTTTTCTATTTAACTGCAACTGTTGGGCTTTAATTAAAATACTAAAACGTTTTCAAAAATTCTGAAAATAATTGTGGGCTCCGTTTAGATTATTTCCAACAGCAAACATTTATTTCCAGAATTATTTGAGCATTTAAATTATTTTATAGCATTTAAATGCCCAAATTCAAATACTTATGGTTTAATTCAATGACCTTCTGTTGATCTAGAAAATTGTGCACCAATTTTGCCAGAGGTTCTAACCCAAGACAAAGAGGGTGAACTTTTTAGAAGGGCATTTCAGGTTCATTGAAAATAATTTTAGTAAACCCTAGTTGTTTCCAGGGGGGGGGGGTGTTGGGGGTTCTGTCATCCCCATTTCAAATTTAAGAGGAAAATAAACATGATGCACACTCTAATGCTTGAACTAGCTGGGGTGTGATAGTCCGGAGTCTCATCCCGACTTGTGGGGGAATCATAGTCTCCATCATCCTTTCCTCACCGGGACAATGCTCTAATAATGATGATCATCACACTTTTATTTACTTACAACTCAAGAATTACAACTCAATACTTAGAACAACAATATGACTCTATGTGAATGCCTCCGGCAGTGTACCGGGATATGCAATGACTCATGAGTGACGTGTATGAAAAAATTATGAATGGTGGCTTTGCCACAAATACGATGTCAACTACATGATCATGCAAAGCAGTATGACAATGATGGAGCGTGTCATAATAAACAGAACGGTGGAAGGTTGCATGGCAATATATCTCGGAATGGCTATGGAAATGCCATAATAGGTATGTATGGTGGCTGTTTTGAGGAAGGTATATGGTGGGTTTATGGTACCGGCGAAAGTTGCGCGGTACTAGAGAGGCTAGCAATGGTGGAAGGGTGAGAGTGCGTATAATCCATGGACTCAACATTAGCCATAAAGAACTCACATACTTATTGAAAAAATCCATTAGTTATCGAAAAAAAGTACTACACACATGCTCCTAGGGGGATAGATTGGTAGGAAAAGACCATCGCTCGTCCCCGACCACCACTCATAAGGAAGACAATCAATAAATAAATCATACTCCGACTTCATCACATAACGGTTCACCATACATGCATGCTACGGGAATCACAAACTTCAACACAAGTATTTCTCAAATTCACAACTACTCAACTAGCACGACTCTAATATTACCATCCTCATATCTCAAAACAATCATCAAGTTTCAAACTTCTCATAGTATTCAATGCACTATATATGAAAGTTTTTATTATATCCCTCTTGGATGCCCATCATATTAGGACTAAATTCATAACCAAAGCAAATTACCATGCTGTTTAGAACTCTCAAAATAATATAAGTGAAGCATGAGAGTTCATCTATTTCTATAAAATAAAACCACCACCGTGCTCTAAAAGGATATAAGTGAAGCACTAGAGCAACAACAAACTACTCCGAAGGATATAAGTGAAGATCAATGAGTAGTTGAATAATTATGCAACTATGTGAATACTCTCCCATTTAATAATTTCAGACCTTGATAATTTATTCAAACAGCAAGAAAAACAAAATAAAATGACATCTAAGAATAGCGAACATCATGTGAAGAAGCAAAAACTTAGGATCAACCGATACTAACCGATAGTTGTTGAAGAAGAAAGGTGGGATGCCAACCGAGGCATCCCCAAGCTTAGACGCTTGAGACTTATTGAAATATTATCTTGGGGTGCCTTGGGCATCCCCAATCTTGAGCTTTTGTGTCTCCTTAATTCCTCTCATATCACGGTCTCCCTAAATCTCAAAAGCTTCATCCACACAAAACTCAACAAGGACTCGTGAGATAAGTTAGTATAAACCATTGCAAAAACCTTATCATACTCTACTTTAGCAAATCACTAAAATTATTATTCAACATTGCATACTAAATTCCTCTGCATATTTAATAGTCCTATCCTCAAATAGAATCATTAAAGAAGCAAACATATGCAAACAATGCAAACATAACAACAATCTGCCTAAACAGGACAGTCTGTAAAGAGTGCAGCAAGATCCATACTTCCCTAACTCCAAAAATTATGAAAGAAAATTCCCACTGTAGTAAATTTATCAGAGCTTAATATTAAAAAGTTTCAACATTTTATCACATTCTGAATTTTCTATGGAATTATTGCAACAGCGGTAATCTTTCTGTTTTCAAACAACAACATGAGGACTTGTAAAATAGGCATAGTAAAGGCTATCAATGCCACTTTTATTGAAATAAAAGATGAAAAACATTGTTATAAATAACATAAAGCAAATACTAACAAAATAAATTGACTCTCCCAGCAAAACACATATCATGTGGTGAATAAAAATATAGCTCCAAGTAAAGTTACCGATGAACGAAGACGAAAGAGGGGATGCCTTCCGGGGCATCCCCAAGCTTAGGCTCTTGGCTATACTTGAATATTACCTTGGGGTTCCTTGGGCATCCCCAATCTTGGGCTCTTGCCACTCCTTATTCCATAGTCCATCGAATCCTTACACAGAACTTGAAAACTTCACAACACAAAACTTAACAGAAAACTCGTAAGCTCCGTTAGTATAAGAAAGTAAATCACCACTTCAAGGTACTGTAATTAACTCATTCTTTATTTATATTGGTGTTAAACCTACTGTATTCCAACTTCTCTATGGTTTATAAACTATTTTACAAGCCATAGATTCATCAAAATAAGTAAACAACACATGAAAAACAGAATCTGTCAAAAACAGAACAGTCTGTAGTAATCTGGATCAAACGTATACTTATGGAACTCATAAAATTCTCAAATAAATTTATGGACCTGATGAATTTATCTATTAATTATCTGAAAAAATAATTAACTAAATATCACTCTCCAAATAAAAATGGCAGCAATTCTCGTGAGCGCTAAAGTTTCTGTTTTTACAGCATGATCAACAAGACTTTCCCCAAGTCTTCCCAAAGGTTCTACCTGGCACAAACACTAATTAAAACACATAAAACCACATATAAACAGAGGTAGATTAATTATTTATTGCTAAACAGGAACAAAAATTAAGTAACAAAAAATAAAATTGGGTTGCCTCCCAACAAGCGCTATCGTTTAACGCCCCTAGCTAGGCATGATGATTTTCAATGATGCTCACATAAAGGATAAGAACTGAAACATAAAGAGAGCATCATGAAGAGTATGACTAGCACATTTAAGTCTAACCCACTTCCTATCCATAGGGATTTTGTGAGCAAACAACTTTTGGGAACAAGAATCAACTTGCATAGGAAGGTAAAACAAGCATAACTTCAAAACTTTAAGCACATAGAGAGGAAACTTGGTATTATTGCAATTCCTACAAGCATATATTCCTACCTCATAATAATTGTCAGTAGCATCATGAATGAATTCAACAATATAACTATCACACAAAGCATTCTTTTCATGATCTACAAGCATAGAATTTTTATTACTCTCCACATAAGCAAATTTCTTCTCATGAATAGTAGTGGGAGCAAACTCAACAAAGTAACTATCATGGGATTGAAAATTGAAATCAAGATGACAAGTTTCATTGTGATTATTATTATTTAAAGCATACATGTCATCACAATAATAATCATAGATAGGAGGCATCCTTTCATCATAATAAATTTTCTAATCAAAACTCGGGGGACAAAAAATATCATCTTCATCAAACATAGCTTCCCCAAGCTTGTGGCTTTGCATATCATTAGCATCATGGATATTCAAGGAATTCATACTAACAACATTGCAATCATGGTCATCATTCAAATATTTAGTGCCAAACATTTTATAGATTTCTTCTTCTAGCACTCGAGTACAATTATCCTTTCCATCATACTCACGAAAGATATTAAAAAGGTGAAGCGTATGAGACAAACTCAATTCCATTTTTTATAGTTTTCTTTTATATACTAAACTAGTGATAAAACAAGAAACTAAAAGACTCGATTGCAAGATCTGAAGATATACCTTCAAGCACTCACCTCCCCAGCAACGGCGCCAGAAAAGAGCTTGATGTCTACTACACAACCTTCTTCTTGTAGACGTCGTTGGGCCTCCAAGTGCAGAGGTTTGTAGGACAGTAGCAAATTTCCCTCAAGTGGATGACCTAAGGTTTATCAATCCATGGGAGGCGTAGGATGAAGATGGTCTCTCTCAAGCAACCCTGCAACCAAATAACAAAGAGTCTCTTGTGTCCCCAACACACCCAATGCAATGGTAAATTGTATAGGTAATCTAGTTCGGCGAAGAGATGGTGATACAAGTGGTATATGGATGGTAGATAATAGTTTTTGTAATCTGAAATTATAAAAACAGCAAGGTAACATGTGATAAAAGTGAGGGTAAACAAGGCCTAGGGTTCATACTTTCACTAGCGCAAGTTCCCTCAACAATGATAACATAATTGGATCACATAACTATCCCTCAACATGCAACAAAGAGTCACTCCAAAGTCACTAATGGCGGAGAACGAACGAAGAGATTATGGTAGGGTACGAAACCACCTCAAAGTTATTCTTTCAATCAATCCGTTGGGCTATTCCTATAAGTGTCACAAACAGCCCTAGAGTTCATACTAGAATATCACCTTAAGACAAAAATCAACCAAAACCCTAATGTCACCTAGATACTCCAATGTCACCTCAACTATCCATGGGTATGATTATACGATATGCGTCACACAATCTCAGATTCATCTATTCAACCAACACACAGAACCTCAAAGAGTGCCCCAAAGTTCCTACCGGAGAATCACGACGAAAACGTGTGCCAACACGTATGCATAGGTTCACGGGCGGAAACCGCAAGTTGATCACCAAAACATACATCAAGTGAATCACGGGGTATCCCATTGTCATCACAGATACGCATGGCAA
The DNA here is from genome assembly GCF_018294505.1 of Triticum aestivum. NCBI lineage: Eukaryota > Viridiplantae > Streptophyta > Magnoliopsida > Poales > Poaceae > Triticum > Triticum aestivum. The sequence continues at coordinate 488,374,101 of NC_057806.1, forward strand.
GACATACATCAAGTGTTCTCAAATCTTTAAAGACTCAATCCGATAAGATAACTTCAAATGGGAAACTCAATCCATTACAAGAGGGTAGAGGGGGAGGAGAAGGATAAGATCCAACTATAATAGCAAAGCTCGCGATACATCAAGATTGTGCCAAATCAAGAACACGAGAGAGAGAGATCAAACACATAGCTACTGGTACATACCCTCAGCCCCGAGGGAGAACTACTCCCTCCTCGTTGTGGAGAGCGCCGGGATGATGAAGATGGCCACCGGAGAGGGATTCCCCCCTCCGGCAGGGTGCCAGAACGGGTCTAGATTGGTTTTCGGTGGCTACGGAGGCTTCTGGCGGCGGAACTCCCGCTCTATTGTGCTCTCTGATGTTTTTAGGGTATATGAAGATATATAGGCGGAAGAAGTACGTCAGGGGGGCCACGAGGGTGGAGGGCGCGCCCTAGGGGGGTGGGCGCCCCCTACCTCGTGGCTCCCTCGTTTATTTCCTGACGTGCACTCCAAGTATTCTGGGCTTCTTCTGATCCAAAAATAAGTTCCGTGAAGTTTCAGGTCAATTGGACTCAGTTTGATTTTCCTTTTCTGTGATACTCTAAAACAAGGTAAAAACAGAAACTGGCACTGGGCTCTAGGTTAATAGGTTAGTCCCAAAAATCATATAAAATAGCATATAAATGCATATAAAACATCCAAGGTTGATAATATAATAGCATGGAACAATAAAAAATTATAGATACGTTGGAGACGTATCAACTCCCACTATTATCCATGACAATAAATTTGCTTACGTGGAGAGTAATAAAATTTCTATGCTTATGCATCATGAAAATAATGCTTTATGTGATAGCTATATTGTTGAATTCATTCATGATGCTACTTAGAATTATTATGAGGGAGGAACATATGCTTGTAGGAATTGCAACAATATCAAGTTTCCTCTCTATGTGTTGAAAATCTTGAAGATTTGCTTGTTTTACCTTCCTACGCAAGTTGATTTTTGTTCCCACAAGTTGTTTGCTCACAAAATCCCTATGCATAGGAAGTGGGTTAGACTTAAATGTGTTATTCATATTCTTCATGATGCTCTCTTTATGTTTCAATTCTTATCCTTTATGTGAGCATCATTGAAATCATCATGCCTAGCTATGGGCATTAAACGATAGCGCTTATTGGGAGGCAACCCAATTTTATTTTTGTTCTTTGCTTTTTGCTCCTGTTTAGTAATAAATAATTCATCTAGCCTCTGTTTAGATGTGTTTTTATGTTTTAATTAGTGTTTGTGCCAAGTAGAACCTTTGGGAAGACTTGGGTGAAGTCTTTGCGATCTTGCTGTAAAAAACAGAAACTTTTGCACTCACGAGATTAGCTGCCATTTTTTACTGAAGAGTGCGATTATGTTGATTCTTGTTGCACATGATTAATATACAAATTCCTCAAGTCCACCAATTTATTTCAGAATTTTTTGGGTTATAGAAGTATTAGAATCCTACAGATTACTACAGACTGTTCTATTTTTGACAGATTCTGTTTTCATTGTGTTGTTTGCTTATTTTGATGAATCTATGAGTAGTATCGGAGGGTATGAACCATAGAGAAGTTGGAATACATTATATACTACACCAATATGAATTTATAATGAGTTCACAACAGTACCTAAGTGGTGATTTATTTTCTTATACCAACAGAGCTTACGAGTTTTTCTGTTAAGTTTTGTGTTGTGAAGTTTTCAAGTTTTGGGTAAAGATTCGATGGACTATGGAATAAGGAGTGGCAAGATCCTAAGCTTGGGGATGCCGATGGCACCCCAAGGTAATATTCAAGGACAACCAAGAGCCTAAGCTTGAGGATGCCCCGGATGGCATCCCCTCTTTCGTCTTCCTTCATCGGTAAGTTTACTTGGAGCTATATTTTATTCACCACATGATATGTGTTTTACTTGCAGCGTCATTTTATTTTATTTTTTGCTTTCTATTTGAATAAAATACCAAGATATGAAATTCTTAAATGTTAGAGAGTCTCCACATAGTTACATAATTATTCAACTACTCATTGATCTTCACTTATATCTTTTGGAGTAGTTTGTCATTTGCTCTAGTGCTTCACTTATATCTTCTTAGAGCATGGTGGTGGTTTTATTTTGAAGAAATTGTTAAACTCTCATGCTTCACTTATATTATTTTGAGAGTCTTTTAGAACAACATGGTAATTTTCTTTGATTATGAATTTAGTCCTAATATGATAGGCATCCAAGAGGGATATAATAAAACCTTTCATATAGAGTGCATTGAATACTATGAGAAGTTTGATGCTTGATGATTGTTTTGAGATATGAAGATGGTGATATTAGAGTCGTGCTAGTTGAGTAATTGTGAATTTGAGAAATACTTGTGTTAGAGTTTGCAAGTCATGTAGCATGCACGTATGGTAAAGGTTGTGTGACAAATTTGAAGCATGAGGTTTTTTTTATTGTCCTTCTTATGAGTGGCGGTCGGGGATGAGCGATGGTATTTTCCTACCAATCTATCCCCTAGGAGCATGCACGTAATGCTTGGTTTTTGATGACTTGTAGATTTTTTCAATAAGTATGTGAGTTCTTTATGACTAATGTTGAGTCCATGGATTATACGCACCCTCACCTTTCCATCATTGCTAGCCTCTTCGGTACCGTGCATTGCCCTTTCTCACCTCGAGAGTTGGTGCAAACTTCGCCGGTGCATCCAAACCCCGTGATATGATACGCTCTATCACACATAAACATCCTTATATCTTCCTCAAAACAGCCACCATACCTACCTATTATGGCATTTCCATAGCCATTCCGAGATATATTGCCATGCAACTTTCCACCGTTCCGTTCATCATGACACACATCATCACTGTCATATTGACTTGCATGATCATGTAGTTGACATCGTATTTGTGGCAAAGCCACCATGCATATTTTTTCATAGATGTCACTCTTGATTCATTGCCCATCCCGGTACACCGCCGGAGGCATTCATATAGAGTCATACTTTGTTCTAGTATCGAGTTGTAATCTTTGTGTTGTAAATAAATAGAAGTGTGATGATCATCATTAATAGAGCATTGTCCCAAAAAAAGGAAAAAGAAAAAAAGGCCAAATGAAAAAAGGGGGCCAAATAAAAAAATAAATAAAACAAAAGGGACAATGCTACTATCCTTTTTCCCACACTTGTGCTTCAAAGTAGCACCATGATCTTCGTGATAGAGAGTCTCTTATATTGTCACTTTCATATACTAGTGGGAATTTTTCATTATAGAACATGGCTTGTATATTCCAACAATGGGCTTCCTCAAATGCCCTAGGTCTTCGTGAGCAAGCAAGTTGGATGCACACCCACTTAGTTTCTTTTGTTGAGCTTTCATACATTTATAGCTCTAGTGCATCCGTTGCATGGCAATCCCTACTCCTTGCATTGACATCAATTGATGGGCATCTCCATAGCCCGTTGATTAGCCGCGTCAATGTGAGACTTTCTCCTCTTTGTCTTCTCCACACAACCCCCATCATTATATTCTATTCCATCCATAGTGCTATATCCATGGCTCACGCTCATGTATTGCATGAAAGTTGAAAAAAGTTTGAGACTACTAAAGTATGAAACAATTGCTTGGCTTGTCATCGGGGTTGTGAATGATGGGAGCATTTTTGTGTGACGAAAATGAAGCATAGCCAAACTATATGATTTTGTAGGGATAAGCTTTCTTTGGCCATGTTATTTTGAGAAGACATAATTGCTTGGTTAGTATGCTTGAAGTATTATTATTTTTATGTCAATATTAAACTTTTGTCTCGAATCTTATGGATCTGAATATTCTTGCCACAATAAAGAAGATTACATTGATAAATATGTTAGGTAGCATTCCACATCAAAAATTCTGTTTTTATCATTTACCTACTCGAGGACGAGCATGAATTAAGCTTGGGGATGCTTGATACGTCTCCAACGTATCTATAATTTTTGATTGTTCCATGCTATTATATTATCAACCCTGGATGTTTTATATCCATTTATATGCTATTTTATATGATTTTTGGGACTAGCCTATTAACCTAGAGCCCAGTGCCAGTTTATGTTTTTCCTTGTTTTTGAGTATCGCAGAAAAGGAAAATCAAACGGAGTCCAATTGACCTGAAACTTCACAGAACTTATTTTTGGACCAGAAGAAGGCCATGGAGTAAAAGAGTTGGGCCAGAAGAGTCCCGGGCTGCCCACGAGGGTGGGGGGGGGGGGGCACGCCCACCCCCTGGGCGCGCCTCCCTACCTCATGGACAGCCCGGAGACTCCCTGACTTGTTCCCGACTCCAACACCTCTTATATGACCCCAAACTTCCAGAAAGAAACCTAGATCAGGAGTTCCGCCACCAGAAGCCTCTGTAGCCACTGAAAACCAATCTAGACCCGTTCTGGCACCCTGCTGGAGGGGGGAATCCCTCTCCGGTGGCCATCTTCATCATCCTGGTGCTTTCCATGACAAGGAGGGAGTAGTTCTCCCTCGGGGCTGAGGGTATGTACCAGTAGCTATGTGTTTGATCTCTCTCTCTCTCTCTCTCTCTCTCTCTCTCTCTCTCTCTTTCTCGTGTTCTTTATTCGGAATGATCTTGATGTATCACGAGCCTTGCTATTATAGTTGGATCTTATGATGCTTCTCCCCCTCTACTCTCTTGTGATGGATTGAGTTTTCCCTTTGAAGTTATCTTATCGAATTGAGTCTTTAAGGATTTGAGAACACTTGATGTATGTCTTGCATGTGCTTATCTGTGGTGACAATGGGATATCACGTGATCCACTTGATGTATGTTTTGGTGATTAACTTGTGAGTTCCGTGACCTTGTGAACTTATGCATAGGGGTTGGCACACGTTTTCGTCTTGACTCTCCGGTAGAAACTTTGGGGCACTCTTTGAAGTTCTTTGTGTTGGTTGAATAGATGAATCTGAGATTGTGTGATGCATATCGTATAACCATACCCATGGATACTTGAGGTGACATTGGAGTATCTAGGTGACATTAGGGTTTTGGTTGATTTGTGTGTTAAGGTCTTATTCTAGTACGAACTCTAGGATAGATTGAACAGAAAGAATAGCTTCATGTTATTTTACTATGGACTCTTGAATAGATCGATCAGAAAGAATAACTTTGAGGTGGTTTCGTACCCTACAATAATCTCTTCGTTTGTTCTCCGCTATTAGTGACTTTGGAGTGACTCTTTGTTGCATGTTGAGGGATAGTTATATGATCCAATTATGTTATTATTATTGATAGGGCTTGCACTAGTGAAAGTATGAACCCTAGGCCTTGTTTCAAAGCATTGCAATACCGTTTGTGCTCACTTTTATCATTAGTTACCTTGCTGTTTTTATATTTTCAGATTACAAAAAACCTATATCTACCATCCATATTGCACTTGTATCACTATCTCTTCGCCGAACTAGTGCACCTATACAATGTACCATTGTATTGGGTGTGTTGGGGACACAAGAGACTCTTTGCTATTTGGTTGCAGGGTTGTTTGAGAGAGACCATCTTCATCCTACGCCTCCCACGGATTGATAAACCTTAGGTCATCCACTTGAGGGAAATTTGCTACTGTCCTACAAACCTCTGCACTTGGAGGCCCAACAATGTCTACAAGAAGAAGGTTGTGTAGTAGACATCAGGGGGGTCTCATAGAGGTGATGTTGATGTAGAGAAGTAGTAGGTCCCATAGATGAGGAAACATGTGAAAGCAGACGACAATGTCAGGACACATGATAACTAGAGGCGACGACATTGATGAGTGAAATTTTCACTCATTTTTACCCGTGTTTAAACCATATATTCTCAGATATTGTTGAGATTATCACCTTGATGTTCCCACTAATGAATAATACATGCAAATGACTGCAAACCTCCTAGTTTATTTTGTTCCTTGCAGAAATGGATGTTTTTTTGACTGGGAACTGTGGGGTAAAACCCCCACAACATATCAAGAGCTTTATTAAAACAAAAGTCCACATATACAACAAAGGGATTACAAGAGGTAATCAAAGAAAAGGATGTTTTAGGTAGAAAATCAAGCCATATATGGGATATTCTGGACTTGAGGATCATCCTCATGATCCTCACGCACATGAGGTTCTAGTTGAGAATACGCAATACAATCAGAATTAGTCGTAGAGGGAGCTACTGCCTTCGTGATGTCATCCCTGAGATCTTCTGGGATCTTTCACAACAGAAGTGCCCTAAAACCCCATTCCGCCTGTTTGCACTATGTAAAGAAGGAGGAGCCCCACTAATAAAGAGAGGAGAACAACTATTCCCATGCAACTGTCATCATCACCATTACCATCTATGCAACCGTCATCGACATCCCACCTCCATGGCAATCTTCACCACGGTAGCCTCCATCTTCATTAGTTTAATTTCTTGTAATTGAGATTCCATTGCAATCAATGACGTTGTAAGACTTTCAATCATTCACCTTCGAGTATATATTTATATAATTTATATTGCTTGTGATTCAATGCAATGTGCGAGTAATCATGTTAGGCTAAGGGTTGATGCGTAGGCTCGCAACCCCGTGTATGTGCAATAAGGGGTCATCTATTTACTTAAAGAGAGCATTATTCTATAATGTTGTGTAGCTATTGTGTCTCTTGCCTCTACCTCGATCCCAGGGCTCACCGGTACCTGAGACTCCAAAGATTGGAACAAGTAGATGTCTAGGGAAGAGAGGAGATGAAAGCTATGCCAAAAGTTGGTGATAGTAAATTAATACAGTGGTCAGAATCAAGTCTCTAGGGGAGACTATAATGTAACCATCGAACACTAAGGTGGTGGTTTGGTCTATCCTTAGTAACTGAGGTATCCCCATGAGTTGGATAGGGCCAAGGTTGGACATTCGATCCTTGATGTTGTGACAGTCGGTCGTGGTGCTTCTAGGACACATCTCTTACATAACATGTTTACAAGATATACATACTGGTTTTTACCAGTGCGATGATGACCATCTAATTCATACCCCAAATACCTACACTACAACTGCACATGAAACCTTAGCTCTGGCCTATTTCCTTTATATTGTTTCAATCTCTGCGATAATTCTTGGTACAGGGAACTAGAATATTTGAGATAATAAGGACTTGCAGATATTTCCTTGCCAAGTTTAATTTATTTCCTGGATTAGACAAATCCTAGGGTATCTAGGGAAGAAGGCTATAACTACATCCAAAACCGAATCAGGTAATCAGGCACGCAGAGGCATGTAACTATTTTTCTGCGTGATCGAGCACTAGTGACACAAACCAAATTCGTGAAGTTTGGGTGGCAGCCTTGGAATATCGGAATTACTTAGTGGCAAGAACCAAAATTTCCCTTGTCATTATGCCAGAATTGGAGTCCTTTGGTGCTTCTCACGATCCCAACACCATGGACATTGCAGGCATTGTGTACTAGTACATGATGCTCTGTCCCAATCGATAGCGTGCACAAGTCTTCTGAAACATTATTCAAAGTTCTCACATGTTTTGAAGCCACTTTGGGAACACCTTCTCAAGCACCTCATCGATGTTATTGACAATCCTTTTCATTATTTCTTCCTTGCAAAGCCTACAAAACCAAAAAAAAGGAACTTTCTATAACACGATTAAAGTTTCTTTGTAAGATTCTTCTAGGAATTAATAAGGTGAAGAAAACTTACTACATGCACTATAGGAATCAGGAACTTTGCCGTCTGCCATGGCGGACGGCAAATGCATGCTTGGCGGACGGCAAAGACCTTTGCCGTCAGCCAGCAGACGGCAACATGTCCGGCTGAATAAGCTACGGCAAAGGGCACTTTGCCGTCTGCTAGCGGACGACAAAGATGAAATGGTCTTTGCCGTCCGCCAGCATACGACAAAAGGACCTGGACGGCACACATGGCATCGTAGGTCCGTTAGGGGGTTAACGGCGTGCTTTGCCGTCTACCAGCAGACGGCAAAGACCTTTGCATCTTTGCGGTCTGCCAGCAGACGACAAAGAGCCCAAATAGACCAGCCCAGGCTACTGCCACGTGGCCTCTTTGCCGTCTGCTAACAGATGGCATAAACCTGGTAAATATGAGCAAGGTATTTTTTTCAAATGTTGCAAAAGCCTTTGGGCAATCCACATGAGCTTATTTGTTCATGTCAGAAGGTTTATGCCGTCTGCTGGCAGACGACAAAGAGCCCAAATAGGCCAGCCCAGGCTATTGCCACGTGGCCTCTTTGCCGTCTGCTAGCAGATGGCATAAACCTGGTAAAGATGAGCAAGGTATTTTTTTCAAATGTTGCAAAAGCCTTTGGGCAATCCACATGAGCTTATTTGTTCATGTCAGACCTATTGATTTATACATCATCATGCATATACCTGGGTAAAAAGTTAAGCATGCATCCACGATATAGCCTCGGCAACTGAACCTTTGAGCCTTGTTTGTTACGATCAGTTCCCTTACGATATCCTACTCTTCCCTCAACTAGATACACCCAACCACATTGAATAGGGCCCCTTAGAAGTGCCTCATCAGGGAGATGAATAGCTAAGTGCACCATTACATCAAAGAAGGAAGGGGAAGATCTTCTCAAGCTTGCATAGAATTAAAGGAATTCCAACATTCGATTGTTTTCACGACATCAATGTTGTGGAAGATAACTCCCTAAAAAATCTTCCCAATTCAACAATAGCCTGATACAAAATTCCTTTAAGTGCAGCTGGTAAAGTACTCTGCAGAAGTATGTGGCAGTCATGCATCTTCGAACAATGTACTCCACATATTAGTTTTGTGAGAAGTCAAACTTTATAATGTTTGATCAAGTTTATCAAAAAGTCAGTTAACAAACACAATACAAAATCATTACCATTAGATTCATCATTGAATATATTTCACTTCATATAGATTTTGTTGTAATTTTTCATATTTCTTTTCTATAAACTTTGGTCAAACTTTACAAAATTTCATTTTAGTCAAAGCTAATATGCGAAGTAAATAAAAATGAAGAGAGTACACAAGTTATCAGATGCCACATAGTCATACTCCTAGCTAGCTACTCCATCTTTCTCCAAAGGGATCGATATGTTAGAGAGGCTTGCCAAGTTTGGTGGTCCAAAGAAAATTTCATTTTGTCTTTTTTATATAGAGCTCCTCGGATGTCATTTGACCACGAAAATTTGCAAGCCTCTCTAACATTGTAGATGATCATTCCCACAAAGCTTCAGATTTTTTCAAAATGTTTTGGTATGTTTTCTTGCTTGGGTGCACCAAGGGTGGGTGTAGAAAAACCACTCTCTAAATTGTAAAGTGCAACCGTAAACATCCGAATCTTGAAGATAGACAAAACATGAATATTCTACCAAGCACAAGTTCATAAACACTACACACAAGTACAGGGGATGATTTACATCACTGAAATTTACTCCAAAACTTATTGGGGATGAGTTACAGAATGAAAAATACATGCCAGCGTCTGAGAGAAGAAGTGCCCTTGATTCCCTTACAAACCTAGTATTATGTACACACACATATGTTTCTTCTTTTTATTCCTAACCAAGTGCCCACAATCTTCGTTATACATACATAATTATGCTTGCTTCAATAATATGGTCCCAGCCAAGGATTAGATTATCAACAGGTTATCCTGTTTGCAGGATCTTCAGAATCCAGAAGCTTTGCTCCTGAAAAAAATACAACAAGAGATGTACCTTGTAAGTTAACTTATCTCAACTTCTCAAATTTAGAACTGGGCTACATTGATATTTGCATTTCAATGTGAGAAACATGCATCTGCATGCCCCCATTTGTTTGGGTAGTTTTGTGTAAATGCTAGGCTAGGGCATGGTCTAACGTTATTAATTATGAGAAGTGATTGAGTTGAGATCGATCACTATATAGCTTTAGGCTAGAACCTGCATGCTGACTTCACACTTATAAATTGTAGACAAGACACGAGGATCAGGTTGGGTTTTGGTTACCTTTGATTGATGAATCAGTTCCAAGCCCCCTGGCCCTGGGTGTTGTACTTGGGGAAAGGGACCCTGCCGGACTCGATCAGCTTGATGTCGTCGTCAAGTATCTCGTAGTGGCGGCGCACCTCGTCAGCCGTCTTGGTACCGCCCATGGCGCGGGACACCTTGAGCCAACGGTCGGGCGTGCCCTCGCCGTAGTAGGCGAGTGCATCCTCGAACAGCTTGTTCTCCTTCTTGCTCCACTCCGGGTTGGCGCCGCTGCGGGATGCGCTCCTCGACCCAGAAGACATCTCCAACTGGATCGGAATTGGTATATGTTTCTCGGAAACCGAGCTAAGTTAGCGCTGATGGTTTTTGCACTTCAGAAGCTCCGGTGGTTATGGTTTGATGATCGCTGTGCTGCTTCGGTGCCTGCTATTTATAGGCGCTTGGGGCGCCGCCCTGCCAGGCCTTGTCGCTCGAATGGTATCGTGATTGCCATCGGCTTTGGGATTGAAAGGTCAGTGAGGCTAATTAGATTCTGAACTTTTCTGGACGAAGATGCTTCCTTTGGAATGTCGATTCTCGTGCTGCGATGCGCTTGGGACGACACATAAGAGTACGCATAATTTGTTGATCCACACGTCAACGTCTCAAATGCATGCATGGCTCGTTATTTTTTGTTTTCTTGAACTTGCAGCAAAGAGTCAAGTTTCTACGGGTGCGATAAGATTCAAAATAAAGTCGAACAGCTAGCGTTTGGCCACTCACCAGTCGTTCCTCACGAACGTGCCGTCCTCCGGGCCGATGGGAAACATGGCGACGAGTTGGTGACTACGTCTGCACACTCTGGAGCTGCTCTATCCGATCGACGTGATAAGCAGATGCTCATGCCTCTTGGAGGGTGCAGTAGCGATCAGGGCCACATGCAGAACTTCGCCTTTCTTGTCGGTGCCCGCGATATGGATCGAGCGAGATACTAGATAGAGAGATAGGCTAGCTAGGGTGGCGGGTTTTTTTTTTTTTGAGACAAGGGTGGCGGGTTAATTGGGTATAGCTAGGAAGGATCGCGCCGAGAGAATCTGCGGCACATCAGGATTGGGATGCCCTTTTTGGCTGCGGAAAAGGAGTAAATATTGCTGGTGCTGATGTAGAGACCGCCTAGATTCCAATCCTGCAAGTTGGTGCTTGGAATCTGAGAGGTTCCATTGGTAGATTTGGGATCCAGTTTGATGTAGACTGCACGCGGTGGCTGCATGCACGTTCGCGGTAGTAATCTCCGTGCATGCTGCGAGGTTGCTAGGTCACAGCAGAAGAGCTGACGAAGAGAATTCAACACGTACGTGAAGCAGCGAACTTTATGTTGTTAGAACCCTAGCACAAGTAACAAGTTGTACTTCAGAAGGGAGGTCCAGAAATCAGAATTTGACGGGGGAATCCCAAAACCGCGCTTTATGCGGATTATATTCCACGGAGATTGATCTACTTTCTACTGTAGTAGGGGCAAGATGCCCGGTTTAATTCTTTGGTCCACAGCGAGCACCAGACGGACCGGAGCGCCTCCACATGAGCTAGCTCCTCCCGTGAAGATGATGGCGGTGAAATCTTTGCATGGTAGCGCGTTGAAAAATCTCGCAATTTCATGACCCCCGTGGCCAACCGAGGAACATGGACAGAGTCATGGGACCATGAATAAAATGCATCACAACGTCATCGTGGCATATGGTCAAATTCTTTCTCCAAACATACCGGAGTCGTGGGTGGGGAGATCCAACTTTTTGGTCTTAGAGGCCGGAACAGATTCTAGCTACCAATTGGCAGCTACACATTGGATGGTTGGGATTATGCCAGGATGCAAGGTGCATCAACAGCTATCGCTACGAAGAACCTTGGGCTACAAAAATGCCATACTAGTGTATTTTATTTTATTTTATATTTATGAAAGCACTGCCCTAAAGCTCATTATTCGTTAGGGGGCACCTTATCTTATATTGCAATAATCAATTAGATGGTCAGGGATTAGATCATGCGTAACTGAAAGTTCATCAAATTTAACAGCTAAACACGCAAAAAAAAAATGGGCTAAAGAATTAGCACCTGCTCCAGCAGTACTAGCTTAAACCCCTGGAAAGAGTGGAGCATCGATCTCATCTCCTTTATGATATGAACTCCTCCAGATTTGTCATCTTTCGTATCCCATAGTTGCTGCACCATCTGGCAATCAGTCTCAACAGTATTAAACTGAAAAGTGAAAACCACGCTCCACCGCAAGCATGATTGCATCTCTGCAACGAAGAAGCACATGAGAAGCATGCAATTTTTTTAACGAAAAGGAGGTTAAGGCCCTATTTGGTTCATAAGTCCTAGGACTTTTTTTAGTCCCAACTTATAAGTCTTAAGTTCCTAAAAAGTCCCTACCTGTTTGGTTCCTGAGACTTAATATGGACTAAAAGACCATATTACAACTATAAGTCCCTCCTTGAGAGTCTTATTTCATAAGTCACAAATGCCCACTTTAAGTCCCTCCTGTTTGGTTTACATGGAACTTATAGGGATTTTTTTAAGTCCCTAAACCAATAAGTCCCAGGAAACAAACACCCTCTAAAACCCCCGGACTCTGCATCAATAGATGCACACACTCATCTTTATTAAATTATTTAATTAAGATCTGACAAGAACATACACCAAACAATCTGAAGCCATCACTCAAATCTACAAACTCGATGATGGGGAATGCCATCACTCCCCATCATATAGAACCGGGCTTACCGCCGATCCACCCACATGACGTACCAGGAGAATAGACCCGGTACAGCAAACCCAAAGCGTACTCCACATGCACATGCTTCAGAAGCCGCCACCACCATCGATCCACTAACCCATCTCCAGGAAAGAGATCCGCATTATACTTGTGAGGCCGGCCGGCCATTAACACCGCCACAGTGCCAAACACGCTGACACCCTGCGCTCGTCCATCCAGTCACATCTGTCGCCAAGACTGAGCTTCACCGTGCTGCCAAGAACCGTCGTCGTCGACGTGGTAGATGCCACACCGCTCCACCTGCCAACCTCCACACCACCGTCGTTGCTTGAGCCCTTGTCCAGAGCCCACCGCCCACACCCACACTCTCCCTAAAACCCAAACCTCCCAAGATGGCACCCACATGGAGGCTACAACGCATTGCACCACCGCTGCCCAATCCAAGGCTGAAAACAGAGATGAAGTTCGGTTTTGGGATGATACTTAAACATGTTTGTGGCTTTACATTGGTTTCTTTGGCTATGTAGAACTAATATGGTCATTAATAATACATGAACGTATGAGCTCCTAAATTTGCCGCCGATGAGGAAGGAAGCTACCACGTCAAGGGAAGATCTAGAGCACACTTGTTCACCGCGTTGTCATTGATGTCGAAGCCACAACGCCAGCCTACCAAAATTCTAACGACTAAGGCCTAAACCTACAGAACCTCGAACTATGCTTTCGCCTTGCTTTATAAATAAAGCAACCACAAAGTTTAAGAGCAACACATGAAATAAAGTTGTCTACTTGGGCATCAGCACAAACACATCCAAAAAAGCATAAATGAAATAAGAAAAAAGATCACCAAGTGGCCGGCCTGAGCCTACAGAAAACACGACTTGAACGCGGGGCTCCATCGACCCACCTACTCATTGATATCCGTGAGGCCATCATGAGGAGAGGACTCGCTAGAGAATGGCGGCAAAAAGGAGAACCCCCTCGGGAATCGCCTTGGTTTGTTTCCTCGGATTCAGTCTGTTTAGCAAGGCTTGGAGGTGCATCGATAAGTAATTAAGTAACTCCAGTTTGATAAAGATCAATGCCATATTTAAGGTTCATGGACCGATTAAAATCATGGGCTAAAGGATTAACCGACAGAGAAGATTGCAGCGAAATTTAGGCCTGCATGCACAATTCTCCTGCAAAATCGCAGCTATCTCCCGCCATTTTGGGAGGCAAGCAAATAGTAGGGTAGTTTCTAAATGGCGATAGTAGCGCAATAGCATTGATTTTGCAAGCGATTTAATTGGCACCTTAATATTCCAAACATGTTTTCTATGGAACACCAGTCATCGTATTGAACACACTATTAGTATTCAATCATCATTTGAAAATAATCTGGTGTTTGTGATAAGTTGATCAACATCAACCTACACACTAAATGTAATCACGTTACCCATTTTCCTCCAGTCAAAGCCCGCCTAATTGAATTGGATGTTCATAGGTGTAGATCCCATAATCGAGTGCACAATCTCATTCTTTTTCTACGTACCACATTATTTAACAATGGGTATTGTAGAGCAAGCAAGTTGTCCCCAACCAAGTGTCTTTGCAAAAACTCGTAGAATGGCCATTGCTAACCTCAAGAGAATCTCTCTTGAATAAAGAGAACTTGGCCTTCATCAAGCCTTCCAAAAGGGGAGTCCATTGATTTTGCTTCCACCTGACATAGAGTTTTGGAATATAGATACTTATTATGAATAAGCTCTTGCCGTACACCCTCCTCATTAAGCAACTTGTATAGCCATTTACTAAGCAAGCGCTTATTTTTTTATCTTTAAGTTTTCAATACCCAAACCACCTTGATCCTTTGGCCAACAAAAGATATCCCACTTAACTATCATGTACTTCTATTTGTGCTCATCGCACTGCCAGAAGAACCTAGATCAATAAAAATCAAGCCTTTAAAGACCCCTTTGGGCATTTCAAAAAAGGACAACATAAACATGGGTAGATTTGTGAGGATAGTGTTGATAAGAGTCAATCGTGCCCCATATGACATGAGTTCCCGCTTCTACCTGTTGAGCTTCTTTTCAAAGCGTT